>NW_006911985.1:0-2860 GCF_000338995.1 Bipolaris sorokiniana ND90Pr
AATGCCGTCACCGGCGGTGGTGAGATTTTTGATATAATGTAACGGCGCAGGCAAGACTACTCGGATCAGTATCGGCAGTAGCGTCACTCAGAGGCATATGGGAGTGCGTGGGACATCAAACGAGCCTTGATTCGAATAGACACCTATAGGCCTTGTACGAAAGGATATCAAAAATCTATCGAGCTACGGTATGGAGAAGGTGGGGTTTTATATCAGCAGATCTGCCCTCGGCTAGTGCGTGCCCATGTTCGGATCCCTTTCGGATGTTAGTTCAGTGTGTACTCGAACCGTTACAAGATTCTAATAAGTAGTTAGCTTATATCTATAGTTCGCGTAGTGCGGTAAGTGCTTTATTATTACTAATTTCGTACTATTATAGGCTAGTTACGCTATTAGTAATAATTCTACCTAGTTATCCTATAACTTATTAGCGTATATCTGTAGGTACTATTCTAATATCTAGTTCGTTTGTTCTGTCTGGCCGTCTATTTCTAGGTAAAAGCTTATTAAAAGCTTCTTCTTAATACCTAACTTTGCTAGAAATATGTTCTAGTGTTTAGACGTAAATAGTTTATTATAATTAGTAATAAACTCTTTAGGTATTCTATGCTCTAATACTAGTGCTTTTATAATCTTATACGCGCATTTATCTACTATAATAGTCTTTTCTATAGGTATAAATTTCGCTACCTTAGTTAATTAGTTTATAATTACTAGAATTGTATTGCAAAATTAAGCTAATCTTAGTTCTAACAATCTTAGGAGCTTTACTATAAAGTCTATTATTATACTTATCTATAGTTTAGATAGTAGCTGTAGGGGTTATAATAGGCCGTAGAGCTTATATCTCTTAGGCTTGTTCTAGTAATATACTAAATAGTTGCTTAGTATTTTCTATATCTTCGCTCGTAAGTATAGTATCTTAAATGTCCTTTTTAGTTACCTAACTATTTTGTTTACTACTATATGTCTGTATTCTGGGGACTTATGTAGTGTCTTAATAAGTTTAGCTTTTATATAAGGGGGTACGTATATCTATATGCTTTCTCTTAGAGCTTTAAGTTCTCTCTTATTATTTATTACTTCCGGCGGGTATTCTGGTATTTACTGCTATACTGTTGCCTTTTCCTGCTATTATTATTTGAGTGTTTCTACTTGCTTAGCTACCTTAGCTACCTTAGCTAGTTCTAGCTAGTTGTACTTTAGACTGCTATTAGGTATTATCTTAAGTAAGGCGTTATGTGGTTCTTTATAACCTTCTTCGCGTAAATTAGACCTTCTACTTAAAGCGTCCACTACTCTATTAAGCGTCTCTGCGTAGTATATAATCTTAAAGTTAAACTAGGCTAGCGTCTCTGCTTATTATACTTATTATTAGTTGAGTTTTTTCGTTATTATGAAACTTGTTAAGTTCTAGTAATTAGTAAAAATCTTAATCTGTTTAGGGAGTTCTAGTAGGTATACTTCCTATTATTTAATGATATTAACTACTCTAAGTAGTTCCTTATTATAAATATTATAGTTAAGTTCTACTCTAGAGAACTTCTGTAAATAGTAGAATACTAGTCTCTATTTTCTATCTAGGTACTACTGTAATAGTATAGCTCTAAGTGTATAGTCGGACGCGTTAGTCTTAACTCTAGTAGGTTGTTGAGGGCTGTACATCTTAAGTACTAGCGCCTTTAGGAATATCTGCTTAATTCGATCGAAGGCCTCTTAATGTTCCTATTCCTATTTAAAACCTATTTCCTTTTTTATTACTTCTATAAAGAGTACTATAATCTTTAAGTAATCTCTAATAAACTTCTAATAATAGTTTATAAATTCTAAGAAGGATTAAATATTCTTAACTATTTTAGGTATTAGCTATTCCTGTATAGTCTATATCTTCTTTAGGTTTATTTTTACTTCTTTAGTTAATATAATAAATCTAAGGAATTCCGTTTTCTATGTATAAAATTTGTACTTTCTTAGTTAAAGGTATAGCTTATATTCCTTAAGCTTTCGTAGAACTTTCTTAATATACTTAATATATTCTTCGCGTATGCCGCTAGAGTATACTAGTATATTATCTAGATACGCGGTAACAAAGATTCTAAGGTATTTATAGAGTGCGTTATTAATAACTAATTAAAAGGTTACTAGCGTATTCGTTAATTTAATTAGTATAACTATATATTTAAAGAGTCTATACTTCGTTTTAAACGCTGTTATCTACTTATAACTTGCTTTAATTCTAATTTAGTAAAATTCTTCCCGAACGTTAAACTTCGTAAACTACTTAGCTCCCTAGAGTTAATCTATAAGCTCTGTAATAAGTAGTAAGAGATATTAGTTCTTCTAAGTTATACTATTTAACCTTCTAAAGTTAATATATAGTCGCTACTTCTTATTAGATTTCTTTACGAATAAGATAGGTAAGGCTATTAGACCTAATCTTAGTCGGATAAATCCCTTTTTTAAGTTCTTTTAGATGTAATCCCGTAGCTTAGTATTATACTTAGGCGCTATAGGGTATATTAGTCCTAAGCTTAACTTAGCTCCTTTATTAAGGATAATCTTATAATCCTAATTCTAATAGTTGTAACGATGTTACAACTTCGCTATGTATCGGACCAATCCCAGAGCCGGATCGGAGGTAGTACTCGCCGCCCTCTTCATCAACCACTCGTTGTGAGGTCGGATCCGATTCGGATCCGACTAAGATAAGTATATAAGGAGACACTCCCTGTAGCTAGCTCTGTAGACTTTTGATATCCTTTCGTACAAGGCCTATAGGTGTCTATTCGAATTAAGGCTCGTTTGATGTCCCACGCACTCCCATATGCCTCTGAGTGACACTACCGCCGATACTGATCCG
>NW_006911986.1:0-2856 GCF_000338995.1 Bipolaris sorokiniana ND90Pr
AACAGACAGCTGCGATATTGTTTGAATGCCGTCACCGGCGGTGGTGAGATTTTTGATATAATGTAACGGCGCAGGCAAGACTACTCGGATCAGTATCGGCGGTAGTGTCACTCAGAGGCATATGGGAGTGCGTGGGACATCAAACGAGCCTTAATTCGAATAGACACCTATAGGCCTTGTACGAAAGGATATCAAAAATCTATCGAGCTACGGTATGGAGAAGGTGGGGTTTTATATCAGCAGATCTGCCCTCGGCTAGTGCGTGCCCATGTTCGGATCCCTTTCGGATGTTAGTTCAGTGTGTACTCGAACCGTTACAATATATAGAATTCACATTTTCCTAGTTAAAGGTATAGCTTATATTCCTTAAGCTTTTGTAAAACCTTCTTAATATACTTAATATATTCTTCGCGTGTACTACTGGAGTACACTAGTATATCGTCTAGATACGCGGTAACAAAGATTCTAAGGTATTCGTGGAGAGCGTTATTAATAACTAATTAAAAGGTTGCCAGCGCATTCGTCAATCCGAACGGCATAACTATATACTTAAAGAGTCCGTACTTTGTTTTAAACGCTGTTATCCATTTATAACCTTTTTTAATTCTAATTCAGTAAAATCCTTCCCGAATATCGAACTTCGTAAACTACTTAGCTCTCTAGAGTCAATCTATAAGCTCTATAATAAATAGTAAGAGATATTAGTTCTTCTAAGTTACGCTATTCAACCTTCTAAAGTTAACATATAGTCGCCACTTCCCATTAGGTTTCTTTACGAATAAGATAGGTAAGACTATTGGGCCTAATCCCAGTCGGATAAATCTCTTTTTTAAGTTCTTTTAGATGTAATCCCGCAGCTTAGTATTATACTTGGGCGCTATAGGGTACATTAGTCCTGGGCTCAACTTAGCTCCTTTATTAAAGATAATCTCGTGATCCCAATCCTAATAGTCTGCTAGGTCCGTTGCCTTATTTTCCTCAAACAGTTCTCTGAACTCGTTTATTTAGTATTCTATTAGAATCGCTAACTATAGTACCGATCCTTCCTTCGTGGTCGCGATCTGCCGTATCTAAATAACTCCTACATTCTAAGAGTCCTTCGCATAGATTCTCGCGATCTTATGCGGTAAGATTATACTAAATCTCCCGTCCTAGGTTGCGCGCTGATTCGTCGGGCGTGTCTCGTGTCGTACTCTAGTAACCTTATGTATAGGCTCTCAGCTAAGTAATATCTTCTTTTACTAGTTAATAGCAGGGTTATGCTTTAACAACTAATTATAGCTAATTATTATCTCGGTCTCTCTAAGATCTATAATACTAATCTTTTCTTAGCTTTCTTAACCAGCCAGGCGTAACGTTACTACCTTAGTCTTAAGTCGGATCCAACCGTTCCCGTATATTATAGAACTATCGTCGGCTAATACCACTCGCATCGGTACCTTCTTGTTTCAATAGGGTATATTATTTTCTTCTACTACTTATAGAGATATGACGGTTCGTGCGGCCCTACTATCTATAAGCGCTAGCACCTTATGTCCGTCTATAAGTACTGTGGCTTTTAATTACAATTCTTTTACTCCTACTTCCTATACTTATCTAAGAGTCGTTTTAGAACTGCCTTTACTAGCGTGACCCTGTCCCTAGTAGCATCCTAGTTTTTTAACTACCTACTTCCCTTCTTCTTTAGAAAGTAGCCTTCGCCTACCTTGGCGGAATAGTATATCGTACACTAATCGTTATAGCAGAAGCTCTAATAGATATTCTTATAAGGTATCTTCTGTTACGTAGTCCTCTTTCTTAGTTCCGGCCTCCTGCTTTTATAAATCAGGCAATCCTTTGCCTCGTAAATATTCGCTGGTAGAATGCTATAGTAGTAGTTGCCTATCTATTAAGCATCCTCGAACTATTATTAGTATATAGTATAACCTTTCCTGTAATACGTCTATAGGAGTTTACTATACTCTACTAGCGTTTCCCGTACTTAGGCCCTATGCATTCTACAGTTCTTCGCTATATATTCTTCTGCGGAAATCGTACTATAATAGTAGTTGTCTACTCTTCTAGCTTTCCGTTACTATTTCTTATAGAATTGGTAATCGATCGTGCACTTAATCTAACACAACTCTTTGTAAGCTTCCTTTTCTCCAAGCTAGTGTATGTGGCAATACTATACGCGACACTCGTTATACTATAAATTAGTGTGGCAGTAATTGTCCTCGTTATCTCTAGTCTCTTCTCGCTTCCTTAAGTAGTAATCACACTATCTTGGGCAGTTAACCCAACATAGGCGCTCGTGTTGTTCTATCCGTTCTTTAAACGTCCGAGATATCTCCTTATTATTAGGTTCCTTGAACCTGGGTTGTTCCTAGGTAGCCCTAACCCCTAAGTATACGTCCAGTGAGCCCCCGGGGGGCTCACTGGAGCTATGCTTAGGCCCATTGGTGCACCGTGCGCGTTACCGAGGGGGCTCACTGGAGTGATCGGCGGGGGCTCACTGGAATGATCGCTGATTGGCTAGAATTATAACCCTACCCTAACCCTAAGCTACCAGCCATCTCTTTTTTATTATAGTATGATATAGAAGAGAGAGATGCGAGAGCAGCGTACTTGCTATGTATATAACTATGCTTACTTATCTCTCTACCTATAATATTCTTATCTGCCGCGAGCATCAGCGTGCTATCTATGGCGTGGACGAGCATTTCAAGCGGTACCATAAGCTACCATTAGAAGATAGAAAAGTGCTACTTAACGCGTATAGCAGCCTCTCTCTTCTATCACCAGACCAAGTGCCTCTACCTGCTCCCTATGGACCACCATTGCCAGAGCTTGGCGCGCCAGAAGACGCGCTTATCT
>NW_006911987.1:0-2825 GCF_000338995.1 Bipolaris sorokiniana ND90Pr
AGTTCATTTAGTCCTATCTAGTTCGTCAGAGGACTCGCCACGCAGTTCTTGTGCCTTCATGATGACTGAGAACACCCATCAGAAACCAAAAGACCTTTTTGAGCCTGCTGTGAATACTGCAGACACAGACGAGTCACCGCCCCAAGCGACCTGTAAGGATGTCGAGTGGAAAGGCAATATGCTTAAGCATATATTTAGCCAGGTACTTGGCATAAGCGTTGCTGATTGCACAGATGACCGTTCGCTGGACAGCCTGGGTGGTGATGCACTTGCAGCTGTGCAGATAGTTAGGGCGCTCGCTGAGAAAGGTATCCACGCGAATACCGATGACATCTTACGCAGACCGATCAAATTCAATATGATGGTTAAGGAGAGACAGCCACTTGTCAAACCATCTCAAGCTGCGAAGCTTAAAGATGAGATTAACATTCCATATCCACTGTCCTCTGCTCAGCAATTTTACATCAATCATCAAGGTCAAGACTGTTCTATAACTGAGAGTGTTTACCTACGCACCACTTCTCCGGTGAGCGAGGCAGTTGCTTCCAGAGCGCTTGGCTTGTTGGTGAAGCAACACTCTGCGCTTAGGTTACGCTTCTACCGTCAACCCAGTGGTGAACATTTTCAAGTTGTGACTTCAGATGTTGACAACTCCTATCGGGTGTGTTTCCATGACGAATGCGATACGTTGGACGGCATAGCATCGTTGGCTTCAGCGGCAGCACCGTTTGACATAGAGAAGGGTCCTGTTGTGGTTCTTCACTCCATTGAACAGAGTGGTAGCCAGTTGTTATACTTACGCGCGCATCCTCTTGTTGCGGATGCCATGTCATGGCATGTTATTTTGCCTACGTTGGACCAACTACTGCAAGATAAAGAGCTGTTCGAAGCCAACCGCAGCGGAAGCGCCTCCTACCAACAGTGGGCTCGACAATTAGCCAAAACAAAGCGCAAAACCGCTGAGCCCAATACAAAGCTTCGTGCAGAGGGCCTGAACAGAGACACTGCCCAGACCGGTGTTATCAAAGGATTTGCAAACAGCAATGTCTTACCAGGCTCCTGTATTGGCAAGCTATCGGTCGAAAACACCCATCAACTCCTTAGAAATGGCCAGCGAGTCTTGCGAACTGACGCAACCGATTTGCTACTCGCTGCCCTATTTCAGTGTGTGACGAAACATCAAAGGGTGTGGGTTGAAAACCATGGTCGTGATACAGGTATTGAAGATCTCAGTGTTGCGGGCACAGTTGGACGTTTCGCTTTATTTCAGCCGATAGAATTGCCACAGGAACTGTTTGACAGTGTCGATGTCTTGGAGATTCTTAGAACAATTAAAGATTTCCGGCGGAAGGTTCATGAGGGATCAGTTTCCCTGCAACAAGAACGGATCGAGAATTTCCGGACAATTTGCAATATCGGAGACGTCACATTTCAATGGCTCAGTCTTGACTTGAACAGATCGCAAAGCCTTTCACTTCTACAACAGTTGCCGCCATCATCCTCGTGGAGTCATTCGGTCCCTACAGCGCCACAGGCACGCCTCCAGCTCTGTGCTTGGTTGGAAGGGGGTCAGCTACATTTCCGATGTTTCCACGCAGACTCTCAAGTAGAAGCTGAATCTATGGTAGAGAGACTGCAGGGTGCTCTTCAGGCTTTGAACAAGGCACTAGAGACTCGAACAAGCGAGTGGACCGCTGCTGACTTTCCTCTATTCAAAGGTAGCTCAGGTGACCTTCGACGGTTGATGAGCCGACTTGGCACAGTGCTACAACTTTCAGATGTTCGAGATGTAGAGGATCTGCTTTCTTGTTCTCCTGTCCAGAAAGGTATGCTTATGGCCGAGCTTCGCGATAGCATGCAGTATATCACGCGGTGGATGTGGGAAGTAAAAGCACCAGCAGGACAAACACTCGACATTAAGCGACTCGAAGTGGCATGGCAAAGTGTTGTGCAGCGGCACACAGCTCTTCGCACGATGATCTTAGCGGACGCAGAGAAGGGCAGGTTTTATCAATTGACAATGAAGCGCACGATCGCTCGTGTCACGTTTCCGTCATCACAGCCGCTTCTAGGCAATCTCCAGCCATTGTCGCCCCCAGCTCAGTTGACTCCATCTGATATTTTTCTATCCACGCATCATCTAGCTATCTTCCCTATAAGCAAAGATGGAACCAGTTGCTTCGTGCAGCTAGACATTCACCATGCCTTTATCGATGGTTCTAGCAGGGCCATTATAGAAAAAGACTTTGTCGAAGCGTATGGCCAAGAAACGAGCGCCTCTTTAGCACCCGCTAGTCCGTACTCTCTCTATGTTGCAGAAGCTGAGAATCGATCTGTGTCGAACCAAGCCTCACTAGCCTTCTGGAAAGAGCATATAAATAAGAGCGGCTCGCAGATTGAAACGTGTTGTATTAAGCGCTTACCATGCAGCTCAGACAAGGACTCTGAGAGAGGAAAGGAATCAGCACAACAGCTCCGTCCTGCCGGCATCGTGGTAAACACGGAGCTTCAGGAGCCAGCACGTGTGCGAGAGTTCTGTATGCGCTACGAAGTCACGATAGCCGATCTATTTCAGGTGGCCTGGGGTCTTATGCTTCGTCTTTACGTCGGTACTTCCTCACCTTATTGGGGATGTCCAGTTAGCGACCGTGACACACAAATTACTGGCATACACGATATGGTTGGAGTCTTCCTCAATTGTCTTGTCTGTCGGTTAGATGCGGTTGATTCTGACTCTGTGGTGGAGGTTTTGCACAGATTCCAGAAAGATCAGCAGCAACGCATGCAGCATGCGACCTGTCCACTGGAAGACGTACAACATGTGC
>NW_006911988.1:0-2815 GCF_000338995.1 Bipolaris sorokiniana ND90Pr
TATATATTTTCTTTTATATATATCTTTTCCTTTTCTATTTTTATATCTACTTCTTATCTACTTATTATATCTTTACTTTATTCTTATTATATTTCTTCTCTATCTTGTCTTTAGTTCTTCTTTATTTCTTCTTAATTTCTTCTTCATTTCTTCTCTTAACCCTCTTTTCTATTTTAACTTTCTATTCTATTCTTTTTCTTTTTATTTAACTACTACTACTAGTTATAACTTTGTTTTATTCTTCTTTTTATATATATAAATATATAGTAATATAACTTTACTTTCTATAGTATTTACTATTTCTACTACTACTAAGTCTACTACTACTACGCTATTTAACTACTACTTCTGCTAGTATAGCCCTTACTACTACTGCAGCACCATTACTTACTACTCTACCTAGTACTCGTCTACTATGCTTCTACCCAATCCACTGCCCAAATCTTCTATCTTTACTCTATCTACTCTCTCTGCTCTCTCTACTCTCTCCACTCTCTCTACTCTCTCTACTCTCTCTACTCTCTCTACTCTCTCTACTCTCTTCTACTTCTATATTGAACCCACCTTATTCAATCACAGTATCTACTCTACCGCTCTCTAGCTACTTTCTAGCTACTGCCGCCTCCCGTAGCCCATATAGTACCGGCACTACTACGTTATTCCAACTACACTTCTGCTGCTGCTGCTCTCCGCTCTCCCACTCGCACAGCTTCTATATCATCCCACATTTCCAGCATATATCTAGCTCCTTACTATAGCGAATCCACCACCATACACTATCTAGCGGCTGCTATACTCTTTCATCTCTCTCTATCAGCCACCAGCACTCCCAAATGCTATACTCAGCCTCCTACTCTTCTTCTATCCGCCTCACACTACGCTCTCCACCAAATATTTCGTATAGTATCCCCCAGCAGTACGGGCATATCTGCTACGCTAGCTCATTCAGCTTCGCCCATACGACCCTCTCCTACACTGCCTACAGCTGCGCATCTGCTTACCACGCTTCCTATCCGCTCGTATCTACCATAGTAGTAGTAGCTTCTACTACTACTTCTTACTATATAGCCTCCTACATACTGCCAGCCCTACGTCAATTGCAGTTATCGCACCACGCAACCACTTAATCTACTATAGCTACTTCTTCTAGCTACCTACACGATGCCTCTATACCATCCATATATCAACTAATTACCCTTCGCCAACAGCCGCGCGTCCGTATTAGCCTTACTACAGCCTAGCTATCGTCCATCTCTTCACTCTCATCCATCTCCATCTCCATCTCTATCTCTGTCTCCGTCTCCATCTCTATCTCTATCTCCGTCTCCATCTCTATCTCTATCTCCGTCTCATCTACCTTATCTACCTTATCTACCTCATCTACCTACTACTTCTACCACACTCGCTATACTCGCTGCTATACTCGCTGCCGCCGCTCTTCTTCTGCCACTGCTAGCACCACTGCCTTACCCTGCCCTCGCGCTCTCCCACTCTCCTACACAAAATTAATCATGCTCTATGGCTGTTCGATATACAGCGTAAACTCTACCCCTGCGATATCTACTTCTACTCCTAGCGCAGACGTACACACAATTAGCCTACCACGCTGCCGCTACTGCTCTAGTATTGCCGTACGAGAACCTACACCTGCGTAATAGCTACTATAGCCCACCGCTGTAGCTATCTTATCACAAAGCTGACGACTGCGGCAGTACACGATCTCTTTGGTATAGCTGTCTCCTATAGCTGCTGCAGCTACAGCTACCGTACAGCTACCTCTATAAGCCTATTCTGCCTCTCTCATTAACCTACGCGCTTGCTGTACAGCTTGTTCAAGTAGCTGATCTCGCGAGCAGTAGTAGACAGCGTACTGCGTATTAGCTCGCTGCGTGGTTCTTACTCGGATAATCCTAGCTGTAGGTATAAGCAGCCTCTGCTGTAGCTGGCTTTCAAGCGACGGAGGCAGCGTAGCTGTAAGTAGTACTAGCTGGCACGATAGTAGCTGTAAGTCTTTAAGCCGCGCGAGCTTTGGTCGCCAAGAGTCTGCTGTAATAGCTACATGGCACTCGTTAATTACTACGCGTCGTAGAATCTGCTGCCGAGCAAGCAAAGCTGCGTACGAGAGAAAGCTGCTATTAGAGCTGCCAACGTGGTTAGTACTTATAACCACCACGCTAGCTAGTCGACTACGACGATGTAGCTCGCCTGCCTCGCCTGGCTGCCACTTAATAGCTTAAATGTTTGCTTGTGCAAGCCGTACGAGCATATCCTCAATTAACGCCCGAAATGGGACGACGAGAATCGTCACGCTCAGCCGATCTATCTGCTGGCTATAATTAAGGATAGCAGCTGTAAAAGGTAGAAGTGTTTTGCCTCCCCCTGTAGGTAGAACGACGATAAGAGGACTCACGCCTTGTACGACGGCGTCTAGCCCTCACTTCTGATCTGGCGATCTATAGGTAACTGGCTGATTAGTAGAGATATATAGTACCTGGCGAATAGCATCTATAAGCTGCTTCTCTGTCGTTGTACGCGTGTTGGCCTAGTACGCCTGCGTCAGCTTAGCTCTCTTTGCTGCTAGCTGCTGCGTAGTCTCGTGCTTGGGCTGAGGCTGGAGCTGCGGCTGTAGCCGTGTCGAGTAGTCTGGGCAGCTTAGTGCCTGTTTTCGCTTTCTCTCTTGCTCTCCTACCAACCCTACGCCTTCTGCTGCCTTTGCTGATAGCCCAAGAAACGCGTACCACGCTAAGCTTAGCGTACGAAATACGTCAATCGATCGTGGATTCAGCCCTTGAACGATATCTGCTTGCACTGCGTA
>NW_006911989.1:0-2809 GCF_000338995.1 Bipolaris sorokiniana ND90Pr
AGCTAGTCGTCTAACCCATTTCGTCCACCCCCTGCGTGTCCATATTCTGGGGACTCGTGCAGGGTCTTAATGAGTTCGGTTCTCATATGTGGGGGTATGTACGTGCTTGTACATTCGCTTAGAGCTTTGAGCTCTTTCCCATCGTTTGTTACTTCTGGCGGGTAGGGGTCCGTTTCTGACGCCCATAACGTTGCTTTTTCCTGCCATTGTTTCTGTAGTGTTTCTACCTGCTCGGCCACCTTAGCTACCTTAGCTAGTTCCGGCTGGTTGTACTTCAGACTGCCATCGGGCATCGTCTTGAGTAAGGCGTCATGTGGTTCTTTATGACCCTCTTCGCGCAAATCAGACCTTCTACTTAAAGCGTCCGCTGCTCCGTTGAGCGTCCCTGCGCGGTGCGTGATCTTGAAGTCGAACTGGGCTAGCATCTCTGCCCATCGTACTTGTCGTCGGTTGAGTTTTTTCGTTGTCATGAAACTCGTCAAGTTCTGGTGATCGGTAAAAACCTCGATCTGTTCAGGGAGTCCTAGTAGGTACACTTCCCATTGTTCAAAGGCATCGACTACTCCAAGTAGTTCCTTATCGTGAACATCGTAATTGAGTTCTGCTCCTGAGAACTTCCGTGAATGGTAGAACACTGGTCTCCATTTTCCATCTGCGCACTGTTGTGACAACACAGCTCCAAGTGCATAGTCAGACGCGTCGGTCTCGACTCTGGTGGGTCGTTGAGGGCTGTACATCTCGAGTACTGGTGCCTCCAGGAATATCTGCTTGATTCGATCAAAAGCCTTCTGATGTTCCTGTTCCCATTTGAAACCTACTTCCTTCTTCGTCACTTCCGTAAGGGGTGCTGTGATCTTTGAGTAATCCCTGATGAACTTCCGATAGTAATTCGCGAATCCTAAAAAGGACTGAATATCCTTGACTGTTTTGGGTATTGGCCATTCCTGTACAGTCTGTATCTTCTTTGGGTTCATTTTCACTCCTTCGGTTGATATAATGAATCCGAGGAACTCCGTTTCCTGTGTGTGGAATTCACACTTTCCTGGTTGAAGGTATAGCTTGTATTCTTTAAGCTTTCGTAGGACCTTCTTAACATGTTCGACATGTTCTTCGCGTGTGCCGCTGGAGTACACTAGTACATCGTCCAGATACGCGGTAACAAAGATTCCGAGGTACTCGTGGAGTGCGTTGTTAATGACTGATTGAAAGGTTGCCGGCGCATTCGTCAATCCGAACGGCATAACCGTGTACTCAAAGAGTCCGTACTTCGTTTTGAACGCTGTCATCCATTCGTGACCTTCTTTGATTCTGATTCGGTAAAATCCTTCCCGAACATCGAACTTCGTGAACCACTTAGCTCCCTGGAGTCGATCCATGAGCTCTGTAATGAGTGGTAGGGGATATCGGTTCTTCCGAGTGACGCTGTTCAACCTTCTGAAGTCGACACATAGTCGCCACTTCCCGTTAGGTTTCTTTACGAACAAAATAGGTGAGGCCATCGGGCCTGATCCTGGTCGGATAAATCCCTTTTTCAAGTTCTTTTGGATGTAATCCCGTAGCTCAGCATCGTGCTCGGGCGCTATAGGGTACATTGGTCCTGGGGTCAACTTAGCTCCCTCATCGAGGATGATCTCGTGATCCCAATCCTGATGGTCTGCTAGGTCTGTTGCCTCATTTTCCTCGAACAGTTCTCTGAACTCGTCCGTTTGGTATTCTGTTGGAATCGCCAACTGTGGTACCGATCCTTCCTTCGTGGTCGCGATCTGCCGTATCCAAATGACTCCTACTCTCTGAGGGTCCTTCGCATAGATTCTCGCGATCTTATGCGGTGAGATCATGCCGAATCTCCCATCCTGGGTTGCGCGCTGATTCGTCGGGCGTGTCTCGTGTCGTACTCCAGCAACCTTGTGCACAGGCTCTCGGCTGAGTAATGTCTTCTTTTGCCAGTCAATGGCAGGGTTGTGCTTCAACAACCAATCGTAGCCAATTATCATCTCGGTCTCTCCAAGATCCATAATGCTAATTTTTTCTCGGCTTTCTTGACCAGCCAGGCGTAACGTTACTACCTCGGTCTCAAGTCGGATCCAGCCGTTCCCGTATGTCGTGGGACTATCGTCGGCTAATACCACTCGCATCGGTACCTTCTTGTTCCGATAGGGTATGTTGTTTCTTTCCACTACTCGTGGCGATATGACGGTTCGTGCTGCCCCACTATCTATGAGCGCTAACACCTCATGTCCGTCTACAAGTACTGTGGCTTTCAATTGCAATTCTTTTGCTCCCACTTCCTGTACTTGTCTAAGGGTCGTTTTAGGACTGCCTTTGCCAGCGTGACCCTGTCCCTGGTGGCATCCTAGTTTTTTGACTGCCTGCTTCCCTTCTTTTTTGGGAAGTAGCCTTCGCCTGCCTTGGCGGAATAGTGTATCGTACACTGGTCGTTGTAGCAGAAGCTCCAATGGATATTCTCATGGGGCATCTTTCGTTGCGTGGTCCTCTTCCTTGGTTCCGGCTTCCTGCTCTTGTGAATCGGGCAATCCTTTGCCTCACAAATGTTCGCTGGTAGGGTGCTATGGTAGTGGTTGTCTACCTGTCGAGCATCCTCGAACTGTTGTTGGTGCATAGCGCATCCTTTCCTGCAATGCGTCCATAGGAGTTTACTGTGCTCTACTGGCGTTTCCCGTACTTGGGCCCTATGCATTCTGCAGTTCTTTGCTATGCATTCTTCGGCGGAAATCGTGCTATGGTAGTAGTCGTCTACCCTTCTAGCTTTCCGTCGCTGTTCCTTGTGGAATTGGCAATTGATCGTGCA
>NW_006911990.1:0-2808 GCF_000338995.1 Bipolaris sorokiniana ND90Pr
TATTTTATACTACTAAGAATTTAAATAATAAATTTATTACTCTATAATAAATTAACTCTCTCTAAATATTCTATTACTATAGATTACGATAATTATATGGTTTTAAACATAATCTCTTAAATAACTAGAAATAACTAGCTAATATAGTTTACTTAGCTCCGTTCTTATACTAAAGATAAAGGTATCTAGCAGTTAATTAATCTAGATCTTTCTACTATTCCTTTAATTTACGACTATAAACTAGTTTACTCTAAGATTTTAGTTAAGCTATCGCCTATAGTAGTTTTTCGCTTAGAACTATATAATAAGAAAATTAAATAATACTAATAAGTAACCGTTTAATATAAAACGAAGTTAGAAGTATATAAGCTAGCTACTACTAGCTATTTAGATAATATTAATTAATATAAGGTCTAATTTATAAAGTAAAATTATAATATTACCTATCTTAGTAATATATAAGAGTAAATTTCTAAGACTATATCCTAGGATTATCTCTCTATAGTTATGCTTAAGCTCTTTAATACTTAATCTTTAACCCTTTCAGCTATTATTTAAGAACTAAAAAGCGATCTACTACTAATATATTAGGCTAATATAGACTAAATTAGAGAGTAGTATTACACGTACCTTAATAAAGTTAAATATAGCTAAGTTAGCTCTAAATACTAGTTTAATGAATGGAAACTCCTATATAGTAAGGCTTAGGCTTTTAACGTACTCGATATTAAGAGTTAGGTTACTCTTACTTACTTTCTTAATACGTTAGTACTACGTATCGCACTAGAATTTACTAAGAGTACCTATCTACTAATAGCTTAAGACTATACTAAATAAAGACTAGAGATAATAATAGAAGAGCTAGCGTAGTTATTTACTATTCTACTCTAACGTAATATAGCGATAGTAGTAAAGAGTAAAGGATATAGAATATTTATATTAATCTAAAATATAGGGTTATAGCCTAGGCTAAAACTAGCTAAAGAACTATTTACGTATATATATAAACTATAAGAATTATACTTATAAGACTTACTAATTTATAGAAGATTAAAGATAGTACTAACTAGATTAACTAAAGTTAGACTACTACTAATTATAGTCATTAATATAGATGAGAAGAAGATATATAAAAGAATTAATAAGATAAAGTAGGCTACGCTACTTAACTATCTTAAGTAGCATAGCTAGAAGATAGTCGCAGCTATAGTTACGACCTTTAATTATAAGAAGTAAAGTAGATACTCTAAATACTTTATTACTAAAGTACTAATTAATATAGTACTATGTTAAGAGAAGAAGGAAATACCTTTAAGAATCTATAGTAGTATACTATATAAACTCTACCCTCTTTTAATATGTATAATCTTTAATAGTAGAGAGGTAGTTTACGTAATTAATAATAATAGCTTATTTATTCTAGGTATCTTTAAGCTAACAACAGAACTTAAGATAGTTAATATAGAAATAAAATTCTTTACTATTAGAGAAATAGAAGATTATTTAATTAAGAACTTCTTTAATAGCAATGGCGGACTAAAGACTAATCATCTATGTCTTGAGAATATTAAGCTAGTTAATTATTTTTATATTAATATTATATTAGAAGAATATCTTAATATAGTAGAAGTATAGTATTACTCTCTAAACGGCACTCGAAGATATAGATTACTAAAGAATAACATAGTTATAGCTATGCTAATTAGGTATTTTAATTTAACTTTTATTAAATATAATAAGATTAATACTTACTCTTCCGTATTAATAACTATAAATACTATTAAAAAATTAGCCTAACTAAGTTTAAGAATAGATAAGAAGAAGCTATAGTACTAAAGGTTAAGTTACTTAGATTAGTGCGCACTTTATATATTAGCTTATACTACGTAGAATATTAAGATTATTAGTATAGAGAGAATTAAATATGTAATATAATGTTACAAGTAACAAGAAGAATTCTCTCCTTGACAAGTGACGAGATGGCTGAAGGCCTATGGACGTCCACGCCAGAAGGTAATGATCATCGCGGGGCGAGGATCACGTGATTGACATCACGCCAAGACGACCGTCAGACGCTAGTATGTGATGGCAGCAATCCTTTGATAGCAGCCATCAGGACATCAGGCCAAGCAACGGAAAAGTCGTGATGGCAGTGATAGCAGGACTAGAAGCAATGAGGATATAAGGATGGATGGATTTCATTATTACTCTCGTTGTGGTCAACTCAAATTGTACTTTCTTACTAGTATCCTTACTTAACAAGATTGTCACAAGTTAGTCTATCAAATAGATTAGTCTTGTCAAACCCTCCTTAAGCACGCCAACTCCACTGCATCGCCAGACAAGCCTCACGGAACACTAACGTAATACTCACCTGCCTTAGTGCGGACCAGGATAGAGAAGTATAGACCCTTACCCCGTGTAACATATAACTAGAAGTAAGATAAATAATCTTAGAATAAGATTAAGGTATAAGTATAAGTAAAGCTTTAAACTTTTCTATATTAAGCTTAGAGATAGTATAATCTAATTTATAACTTTACTCTCTAAAGATTATGAGAGACTAATCGCGAGTAAACTAATAAGGTAGAATCAGCTAGCTAAGCGTATTATACTTTAAGTCCTAGATATATAAGATAGAAAGATTAATAATATATATTAAAATAAAGAGAGTACTACTTTTTCTATAGCTAGCTTAGAGGTAGAGTCGTCTACTTATCTAGTAATAGAATTAGAGGTAGCGAATTAATAGTGTTACACGGGGTATAGGTCTATACTTCTCTATCCTAGTCCGCACTAAGGCAGGTG
>NW_006911991.1:0-2793 GCF_000338995.1 Bipolaris sorokiniana ND90Pr
ACCATTGTGTGTGTCTATTTAACTTTATCTAATAGACTTTGTTAGGCAAAACAACAGGTTTTCCTTTAAGCCTATAAGTACCATGTATAGTCACGTAGTTGCTCACTGACTAATAACGCTGTATTTAAACTTGCTCTTAGTATTACATAGAAGATAATATATAATACTTTGCACATACTAAGTTACTTACGTCTTCCTAACATACTATAATAATTATATATAGTAGCCTATGCTGTGCAGATAGTGTAATGTATAAGTAGAGTGTTACACGGGGTTTGGATCTATACTTCTCTATCCAGGTCCCACGCTAGTGTTCTGTGAAAGTTGTCTGGCGATGCAGTGGAGTGGTATGCTTGATAGAAGGGAGGCAACAGGTTCGACAACTATTAGTCTATTCGATAGATTAATAGGTAGCAATCTTGTTAAGTAAACTAACTAGTAAGAAAGTACAATTTGAGTTGACCACAACGAGAGTGAATAATAAAATCCATCCATCCTTATATTCTTATTGCTTCTAGTTCTGGCATCAGGACCTTGACCTGGGGTCACTGACTCCCTCCTGCCTATGTGAGACCATGGTCTTGGCGTGATGCTAATCACGTGATCAGCGCCCCGCGATAATCATTACCTTCTAACTTGGACGTCTATAAGCCTTTAGCCATCTCGTCACCTATCAAGGAAAGAATCCTTCTTGTTTCTTGTAACACACATGTAGCTAATGCGGACTATACGTAGTCTACTTCTACTACCTCACTGTAACAGCGCAGGCAAGACTACTTGGATCAGTATCGGCGGTAGTGTCACTCAGAGGCATATGGGAGTGCGTGGGACATCAAACGAGCCTTGATTCGAATAGACACCTATAGGCCTTGTACAAAAGGATATCAAAAGTCTACAGAGCTAGCTACAGGGAGTGTCTCCTTATATACTGATCTTAGTCGGATCCGAATCGGATCCGACCTCACAACGAGTGGTTGATGAAGAGGGCGGCGAATACTACCTCCGATCCGGCTCTGGGATTGGTCCGATACTTGGCGAAGTTGTACCATCGTTACACTCACTCTATAACATAAAATTCAAGACCTCTCTATATATGTGAGAAACTTATAACGGGCTACTTTGCTAATACTAATAGTATTAAATTATATTACCGTTATCTACTCCTACTTTCTTAAGCCTAGTCAGTACCCGCATTCTATTTCGAGGCTAACTTAGGGGTTTTACTATTAGGTAAGTCATTGATTATTACGATATAAATGGTGAAAGTTCTTTGATAGAAGTTATATTTATAATTATTAGTATGTCGCAGCCTATGCAAGGCTGCAGAAGCAATGACTTCAGCTGAGCCGAAGCAACAAGTCACCGTCACCGCAACAAGGATGCACGACCTTAACGATAAAAAGCAATAGCTATATACTACACATAAACGAAAGATGGTAGATAGCAGACACAATGCATATCAACTTTTCACCGCACCAACGCGTACGACATGGTAATATAGAAGTATAGTTAGATAATAATACTGCTAGCGTTACTCTTAACTAGAGCGTAGATTAGATAATTAGATACTGTGTGTAACGGGCTGAACGGCCTTTAGAGAGCTTCTCGATGAGATCTCGGGTTCAAGCTGCGTGCGCGCTATCCGAATTATGTTCAGATGACGAGCGCAGAATCCGGGTGTCACCTAGAGCATTCGGATTCTTCTTACCGCCCGAGCAGCGCTTAGATAACACGCTTAGATACTTTGGCATAATATTTCTCCGACGAGTAAATAAACATCACGCAAGTAGAGTAGATAGCTTCTTAGCGAATATAACCTCTTTTATACCTCGCGATTGCTCCCCGGAGCGCAGCCCCTTACACTATGTGCGTTACAACAGCAGCCACGAAATATTCTAATATAGTATTATCTCTTAGAGATCTAAGCTAATCAGCTGATCTCTAGCATGATCCAGGTGCTCAGCACCACACCCGGATTCTTCAATCAACCAATCCCTAAACCAATTTATCTATCTATTATGTCTATAGCCACGTAATCTACTACTAGATAGATTCTTCTAGAATCTAGTACAGCTGATATATATAGTAGTAGAATAGCTAGTGGATAGAAACCAGAGCAGATTGACCGAGCAGACAATAAGACAGATCGGATCAATCTAATTCTTCAATATCTCTCCCCTAGCATTATTTCTCTTCTACCTATAACCTATCGATTCGCTACCTCTGAGTCTATCGCTAGACAAGTAGACAACTCTACCTCTGAGCTAGCTACAGAACAAGTAGCACCCTCCCTTATTCCAACAATAAGGATATAAGGATGGATGGATTTTATTATTCACTCTCGTTGTGGTCAACTCAAATTGTACTTTCTTACTAGTTAGTTTACTTAACAAGATTGCTACCTATTAATCTATCGAATAGACTAATAGTTGTCGAACCTGTTGCCTCCCTTCTATCAAGCATACCACTCCACTGCATCGCCAGACAACTTTCACAGAACACTAGCGTGGGACCTGGATAGAGAAGTATAGATCCAAACCCCGTGTAACACTCTACTTATACATTACACTATCTGCACAGCATAGGCTACTATATATAATTATTATAGTATGTTAGGAAGACGTAAGTAACTTAGTATGTGCAAAGTATTATATATTATCTTCTATGTAATACTAAGAGCAAGTTTAAATACAGCGTTATTAGTCAGTGAGCAACTACGTGACTATACATGGTACTTATAGGCTTAAAGGAAAACCTGTTGTTTTGCCTAACAAAGTCTATTAGAATAAAGTT
>NW_006911992.1:0-2764 GCF_000338995.1 Bipolaris sorokiniana ND90Pr
AACTTTATGTTTAAAAACTTGAATTACTCTATACTAGCTATAGATGCCTCGTACGACTTACTCGTATCTGAAGAAGAATCTTCTTCTTTATCTTTTTAGTCACGTACGAGAGTTATAGCCTGTCCTCCCGCAGGTTCTACAGCGCTGTTGACCTAGTAGAGTTTGTAACGGCGCAGGCAAGACTACTCGGATCAGTATCGGCAGTAGCGTCACTCAGAGGCATATGGGAGTGCGTGGGACATCAAACGAGCCTTAATTCGAATAGACACCTATAGGCCTTGTACGAAAGGATATCAAAAGTCTACAGAGCTAGCTACAGGGAGTGTCTCCTTATATACTTATCTTAGTCGGATCCGAATCGGATCCGACCTCACAACGAGTGGTTGATGAAGAGGGCGGCGAGTACTACCTCCGATCCGGCTCTGGGATTGGTCCGATACATGGTGAAGTTGTAACATCGTTACAATAGTGCCTAGAACACCGTCTCTACTACAGATAACTATAGATAATAGCGCTATAGCGTAGGTAGTAGCGCAGACAGAGATACTACATATAGTAGTAGAGCTTTAGTAGTAGGCAAAGCTTCTTTAAGACTAGCTCTAGCGGGGATTATAGAGCCTAATAAGCTAACTCCTTCACTAAGTTATTAAAGGCTGTCAGATTACAATATAATCAGTAATAATACTTACTAAAGAAAATAAGAAGCTATATATAGAAGTTCAGCGCCAATAATGAAGGTAAGATCGACAGCGTTAATATATTACTTCTAGTAGGGTGCTCTAGGTGCAGCGGGCTTAGCAGCTTGCTGCAGAGGCAGAAAGGATAGTTATAGAGGGTAGCCAGAGCTAGGCTGGTGAGCGACGTTAGCGCGCGCCGCTAACGTGTACAAAGTGCTATATTCAAGAACATACTCACACTTCGTACAGAGCTACATAATTAATTATATCTCTTAATTTTATCTTATATTATTACGTTGTCATGGCTCAATTGCGCAGAACATCAGGTCAAGTTTGGTGGGGCGGCCAGCTTACTGTTCCGGCCAGCTCACTGATCCCGCACGTTAGCTAATAAACTATTATATAAGCGGGAGAGTAACCCTATTAGTAAGAACTAGGTCGATAACTTTATTAAGAGAACCCCTAAGCTCTGTACGCGCTGGAGCCGTCCATATGATTATCAGCGAGCTGCCTACGAAGATCTAGCAGCTATCTAGCGCTAGTTTAATCTTGTAACGGTTCGAGTACACACTAAACTAACATCCGAAAGGGATCCGAACATGGGCACGCACTAGCCGAGGGCAGATCTGCTGATATAAAACCCCACCTTCTCCATACCGTAGCTCGATAGATTTTTGATATCCTTTCGTACAAGGCCTATAGGTGTCTATTCGAATCAAGGCTCGTTTAATGTCCCACGCACTCCCATATACCTCTGAGTGACGCTACTACTAATACTAATCCGAGTAGTCTTGCCTGCGCCGTTATATTATATCAAAAATCTCACCACCGCCGGTGACGGCATTTAAACAATATCGCAGCTGTCTGTTCAGACTACATCCAAAACCAAGTGTTTCTGAAGTTGATCCGGAACCTTATACCATTATATCTAATATTTATATAGATAGGATCCCATTAATCTCCTATCGACTAAAGCCTTTAGGTTTAGAATTTCTATACTTACGCGAGTTGGATTAACTTTAGAAAAGCCGCGTAGAGTGTGCTAAGGTAGAGATATAGAGACTACTAACAACCTATTAACCTAGGAATTAATCGCTATAGTTGACCGAATTACCACCGATTCTACAGAACTGTTAAGAAGAATAACTCGCTAATAAACGCAGAAACCCTAATAGGAGAAGATAGCTGGTAAGCAGCCTGCTATTAAGATAGAAGAAGAAGAAGAATTGGAAAAGGATCATACTAGTGCGCTATAGGCAGAAATTAATAGACTAAACGCCTAAGTTGAACGATTAATGCGGGAAAATACCCTAAACTAGGATATACTAGTACCTACTACTAAAACCCCTCCGACTACAACCGAATAACCTAGCCGACTATTAGTAAGGTTCCTATTAGTTACACCTAACCCTTAATATGTAAAACTTAGCGAGCGTACCCCTCTAATTAATAATCTAAGTAATAGAGTAAACCCTACTTTTCAGTAATAGCAAGCCTTAATATAAGATCGGCTTAGCATTAACTTAGATTACTATTAGAGCGAACGCGTAAGAATGGCTTTAGTATAGGTGTCACGGTACGGGCTCACGGGCAGAGAGGACAGGCGCGTGTACAGGTTCTATTGCTACAGCTAATCAACAGGCTCTCACTACAGGTAGTATAGAGTAGAAGACAGGACGTAGCTCGAAGAGCTACACTAGTGAAGTTGCGGCGGTTTTGCAGAATCCGGGTGCTCGGACCCTCACCCGGATTCTGTCGGCAGCCAATCAGACGATCGCGCGCCGGCCACTCAGCCAGCGCCGTGACAGTACTCCCCTCTCTAGGCGGAGCTCTGTCGACGCGATTACCTTGGCTTGGCAGGGTAACGGCGGTGGAAGTTGTTGACGATCTCTTGGGCATTTTCTAGGTGGCTGGCGGGGACCTCAGTTGGCTCGTCGTAGCCAGCCCACTTCACTAAGTACTTCAGGCGGGGGCGACCTCCTCGTCCGCGGCGGTCGAATCGGGAATCCAGAATATCCTCCACCTCCCATTCCTCTATCCCCTCGACCTCGATAGGCGGAGGGGGATCATGGCGTTGTCCAGGTAGG
>NW_006911993.1:0-2749 GCF_000338995.1 Bipolaris sorokiniana ND90Pr
CTTATTATATCTTTACTTTATTCTTATTATATTTCTTCTCTATGTTGTCTTTATTTCTTCTTTATTTCTTCTTAATTTCTTCTTCATTTCTTCTCTTAACCCTCTTTTCTATTTTAACTTTCTATTCTATTCTTTTTCTTTTTATTTAACTACTACTACTAGTTATAACTTTGTTTTATTCTTCTTTTTATATATATAAATATATAGTAATATAACTTTACTTTCTATAGTATTTACTATTTCTACTACTACTAAGTCTACTACTACTACGCTATTTAACTACTACTTCTGCTAGTATAGCCCCTACTACTACTGCAGCACCATTACTTACTACTCTACCTAGTACTCGTCTGCTATGCTTCTGCCCAATCCACTGCCCAAATCTTCTATCTTTACTCTCTCTACTCTCTCTGCTCTCTCTGCTCTCTCTGCTCTCTCTACTCTCTCCACTCTCTCTACCCTCTCTACTCTCTCTACTCTCTCTACTCTCTCTACTCTCTCTACTCTCTCTACTCTCTTCTACTTCTATATTGAACCCACCTTGTTCAATCACAGTATCTACTCTACCGCTCTCTAGCTGCTTTCTAGCTACTGCCGCCTCCCGTAGCCCATATAGTACCGGCACTACTACGTTATTCCAACTACACTTCTGCTGCTGCTGCTCTCCGCTCTCCCACTCGCACAGCTTCTGTATCATCCCACATTTCCAGCATATATCTAGCTCCTTACTATAGCGAATCCACCGCCGTACACTATCTAGCGGCTGCTGTACTCTTTCACCTCTCTCTATTAGCCGCCAGCACTCCCAAATGCTATGCTCAGCCTCCTGCTCTTCTTCTATCCGCCTCGCACTACGCTCTCCACCAAATATTTCGTGTAGTATCCCCCAGCAGTACGGGCATATCTGCTGCGCTAGCTCATTCAGCTTCGCCCGTACGACCCTCTCCTGCACTGCCTGCAGCTGCGCATCTGCTTGCCACGCTGCCTGTCCGCTCGTATCTGCCGTAGTAGTAGTAGCTTCTACTACTACTCCTTGCTGTATAGCCTCCTGCGTGCTGCTAGCCCTGCGTCGATTGCAGTTATCGCACCACGCAACCACTTGATCTGCTGTAGCTTCTTCTAGCTGCCTACACGATGCCTCTATGCCGTCCATATATCGACTAATTGCCCTTCGCCGACAGCCGCGCGTCCGTATTAGCCTTGCTACGGCCTGACTATCATCCATCTCTTCACTCTCGTCAGTCTCCGTCTCCTTCTCTATCTCTGTCTCTGTCTCCGTCTCATCTGCCTCATCTGCCTGCTGCTTCTGCCGCACTCGCTGTGCTCGCTGCTGTGCTCGCTGCCGCCGCTCTTCTTCTACTACTGCTAGCACCACTGCCTTACCCTGCCCTCGCGCTCTCCCACTCTCCTGCACAAAATCAATCATGCTCCATGGCTGTTCGATATGCAGCGTAAACCCTACCCCTGCGATATCTACTCCTACTCCTAGCGCAGACGTACACACAATTAGCCCACCACGCTGCCGCCACTGCTCTAGTATTGCCGTACGAGAACCTACACCTGCGTGATAGCTACTGCAGCCCATCGCTGTAGCTATCTCATCACAAAGCTGACGACTGCGGCAGTACACGATCCCTTTAGCACAGCTGTCTCCTATAGCTGCTGCAGCTACAGCTACCGTACAGCTACCTCTATAAGCCTGTTCTGCCTCTCTCATTAACCTACGCGCTTGCTGTACGGCTTGTTCAAGTAGCTGATCTCGCGAGCAGTAGTAGACAGTGTACTGCGTATTAGCTCGCTGCGTGGTTCTTGCTCGGATAATCCTAGCTGTAGGTATAAGTAGCCTCTGCTGTAGCTGGCTTTCAAGCGACGGAGGCAGCGTAGCTGTAAGTAGTACTAGCTGGCACGATAGTAGCCGTAAGTCTTTAAGCCGCGCGAGCTTTGGTCGCCAAGAGTCTGCTGTAATAGCTACATGGCACTCGTCAATTACTACGCGTCGTAGAATCTGCTGCCGAGCGAGCAAAGCTGCGTACGAGAGAAAGCTGCCGTTAGAGCTACTAACGTGGTCAGCACTTACAACCACTACGCTAGCCAGTCGACTACGACGCTGCAGCTCGCCTATCTCGCCTGGCTGCCACTCAATAGCTTGGATATTTGCTTGTGCAAGCCGTACGAGCATATCCTCAATTAAAGCTCGAAATGGGACGACAAGAATCGTTACGCTTAGCCGATCTATCTGCTGGCTACGATCAAGGATAGCAGCTGTAAAAGGTAGAAGTGTTTTGCCTCCCCCTGTAGGTAGAACAACGATAAGAGGACTCACGCCTTGTACGACGGCGTCTAGCCCTCGCTTCTGATCTGGCGATCTATAGGTAACTAGCTGATTAGTAGGGATACATAGTACCTGGCGAACAGCATCTGTGAGCTGCTTCTCTGTCGTCGTACGCGTGTTGGCCTGGTACGCCTGCGTTAGCTTAGCTCTCTTCGCTTCTGGCTGCTGCGTAGTCTCGTGCTCGGGCTGAGGCTGGAGCTGCGGCTGTAGCCGTGTCGAGTAGTCTGGGCAGCTTAGTGCCTGTTTTCGCTTTCTCTCTTGCTCTCCTACCAACCCTACGCCTTCTGCTGCCTTTGCTGATAGCCCAAGAAACGCGTGCCACGCTAAGCTTAGCGTACGAAATACGTCAATCGATCGTGGATTCAGCCCTTTGAACGATATCTGCTTGCACTGCGTACGCTACTATACCTATCGCTG
>NW_006911994.1:0-2731 GCF_000338995.1 Bipolaris sorokiniana ND90Pr
TAAGGGGCTGCGCTCTGGGGAGCAATCGCGAGGTATACAAGAGGTTGTATTCGATGAGGAGCTAAGCTCCCAAGCTACGTAGCTGTCTATATACAAGCTGGTTACCCGAGTAACAATCGGACCGGTGAAGTCTAGGTGCACGAGGCAGCTTCTGGGTCCTGCGGCTGTCGTCTGAACGTCGTTCGGGCGGTGCGCAGAGAATCCGGGTGCTCGAGACAGCACCCGGGTTCTGCGAGTAGGCCGAGATTCCATCGAGGAGCTATCCAAAGGGCGTTCAGCCCGTTACATTGTCTAACCATTTCTTTAATTCCTGCATATCTATACTCTTAGAACTCATACAGTTCCTATATAAGACTCGATCTTATATATAGAGATACATATGTTTAATTCTTTAAAACTATATCTTAGTACTCTTATTCATCATTTAATAGTTCGTCGGAGCCTACTTCATCGGGCTCAAACTACCAGCTAGCTACTTACTACTGCTATTACTATTATAGCGTTTCTATCTACTTAGCTACCTTAGCTACTTTAGCTAGTTCCGGCTAGTTATACTTTAGACTACTATTAGGCATCTTCTTAAGTAAGGCGTTATATAGTTCCTTATAACCCTCTTCGCGCAAATTGTTATGGGCGGAGAGGCCTAGCGAATGAGTATGCTTCTACCTATCGTACAGAAGCTAAAAGATAAGAAAAAGAGAAGATAACTAAGTACAGACTTCTCTTATACCTGCTCGCTTCTGATCACGTGTCCGTACAGAAGGTATATCACGTGGTCGAAGATCACGTGATCCTCTTCAGTAGAGATCACGGGCGCAGCCCTTTACACTAGGTAGTCTCTACGGAAGTATCCTAACTTCCCGTATCAGAGACATACTTTATTATCATAACGCTTCTAGCGTTCTTCCTTAGAAAGGCCGTCGTTAAACTTTCCTCAGGTATTATTCTTATTCTTAGGCCTATCTTATACCTTACTAGTTATATACGTATCGCCGTCTTTATCCTTACGGTCACGTTGTCGTTAAGAGTTAGCGAACAGGTAGCAAGGTTAATCTCCTTTCTTAGCCTAGTTTTATTCCTATAGTCTTATATTAATTCTTATTACTAACTTAATTAGCGCGTATAGATCCTTCGGCTTATCGTAGTATATAAGTTCGTTCTTAATTATTTTCTTTAGACCTACTTCGTATGTTATTTAAAGCGCCGAATCATTCTAATTAATTCGTGCTTAGTATTACTTAAACTTAGCTATATATACTAATACTAACTTAGTCTGCTTTAGGCGCGAGATTACCTTCTCTGCCTAGCTTTCAGCGTCTACCTCCCTAAAGATACGTCCTAGTTCTTCCTTAAAGTTGGCCCAGCTGCTAAATAAGGCACGTGTCTCGTCCTTAGTGCCCTTATTTAGCATATTAGCTAAGAAATCCTCTACGTAAGGCTATATCTAACTAGCTGCTTTTTCTTTTATATAGGTGTTAGCTATAAGAATCTTTTCCTTATTATTAAGTACGTTGTTGTATCTACAGTACAAGTTAATATTAGTAAGAAACGTTCGCAGTTTAGTGCGACTTCTATTATACTTGTCTAGAGTTACTATCTTAGGTTTCCTAATAGGTTTTTCGTTTAGCGTGGCCATTAACTAGCTCATAAGCTAATTAACTATTTCCTATAGACTAGCTATCTGCCTTACCTAAATTATAGTTTAGTGCCTAAGATTCCGCAACTCTCGTAAGTTATAGGCATCCTCGTCTATCTCGTCGTCGCTTAGAGTCAGCATCTTATCGTCGAGTGCTAAGTTAGGCACTAGTCCAGGACCCTAGACTAGTCCACTAGCGCTACCTTAAGATCCTAAGTAATTATATGCTATTTTAAATCTTAATTAGGCGTCCTACTATTAATCCGTCTAGTCCACTAAATCTATAGGTAGTTAAAGTATTACACGGGGTTAGGTGCTGATACTTCTCTAAGCTTAATCTGTTATGGGCGGAGAGGCCTAGCGAACGAGTATGCTTCTACCTATCGTACAGAAGCTAAAAGATGAGAAAAAGAGAAGATAACTAAGTACAGACTTCTCTTATACCTACTCGCTTCTGATCACGTGTCCGTACAGAAGGTATATCACGTGGTCGAAGATCACGTGATCCCTTCAGTAGAGATCACGGGCGCAGCCCTTTACAATACTCCCCTCCTCCACTCATACGGACATGTTTGCGTTTGTTTGTTTTCCTAGGAGCACGCGGCTGCCTAACTTGCGGTAGAGCAGCGGCGTTTGTTTACTCTAGTGGAGGAGGATTTCCACGAGAGCAACCGCTCCCTCCGTACGATATATAGAGCTGCCGTCCCTCTCTCCTCCAGCTTTTCTTCCTCTATACTAAATCAATTTAACTCCACTTCTACAATAATTTCTTCTTTCTTTCTAACCACACTCGTACGATGCCGCCTAAAGCGCAACCACCCCCTCGCGGTATCTGGGCCAACGCAAACACTAACAGTTTGCAGTTTTGCACTGGCGGTGGCCCTAATAACAACATCAATAACGTGGCCAACCAAATCTTCGATGCTGCCCATCGAGCTCTGACTCGTACGACGCCAGGCGCTATACTGCCAACTTTCAACATGCTGGGCGCTGTCGACTTAAACGAGTATCGTGTCTAGTTTGTCTTCGATTAGCGCGTCGCAGATGAGCTGCGCCGTGTTTACGCGGTTGCCCCTGTACGTAATACTTCTCTAA
>NW_006911995.1:0-2712 GCF_000338995.1 Bipolaris sorokiniana ND90Pr
CGATCTGATTGATCGTTTTCGGCACACAGGGTTTTTCGGCACGTAGGGACGGACCTTAGTACTGTAACATCCTTCCCTGTGCAACGGAAACCCGGTGGGCCGGAACTAGCTAATGAGAGCGCAAGGTTCGCAGTCATCCCCGCGAGATGCTGGATCTCATTGGCTCATTCCGGCTCACCAGGTTTTCCGGCACACAGGGAAGGATGTTACCGTCGAAAGTCTGAATTTTCAAAAGGGCTTCTGATCTTTGTCTCCCTCTCAAGATCCACTACCCTTACTAGCTACAATAAGACAAGTGAGCAATATGTTTGTAGGATATGATACTGAGATAACTACGCTTAGAATAAGATAGAAGACTGTAAATCGACGCACCGTCCTGCAAGGGAGAAATCCCTCTGAGCCGGAACCGGCCAGTTGGCTCACCTAAATCATAGTCTCTGCCCAGAATTCGCTAGCCGATTTGCCGGTTCCGGCACACAGGGGTTTCCCTCATGTTGGGATGCACGTCACCGTACTTCTACTCGAGCCTTCATGTATAACTTTCCCGATAGAAGCAAAGTAAGTATCTATACAGTACTAGCTCAAAAGTCTGTTCCCCCGAGCGCACGGGCCACGATCACCACTTTTTCCCATAACTTCAACCCCGTGCAGCTCCACCAAACCACGTCCAAAATTAATTTTGAAATAATCAAATTAAAGCTATTAATCTTAATATTTTGTTTGATAACCATGTGCAGTGCGCACGGCGTCGAGGCGTCGCGGCATACTCGAGATCAGTTTGGTAATCAAAGAATCAGGTATGGCAGACCAGGCCTCTCGCAACCCATTTTCAAACTGATCCCACTCCCTTTCTGTGTCGCCCATGTAGTCAAACTCGGGGTGCAGCTCATGGAGTTTCTTTTTGAGTGCCCACCAGAGGTGTTCGATGGGGTTGAGATCCGGAGAAAAGGGGGGCCAGTCAATAGTCTCAATGTTGTGATTCCTGAACCAAGTTTTGGAGACACGAGCAGTATGGATAGGTGCATTATCCCGCATAAATATCTCCCCGCGTCTCCAGTCAGGTATTAGCCCTTCCTCAAGTGCCTGCAAGTAGCTCCATGCAGTATATCCATGTCGTTGCCGTGTGTGATCTCGTTGCATGATCACCAGAGGACTCCTGCCTACAACACCATCTTGACCTATCCAAATTGCAGCCCACACCATACGAGCGGGCTGCCGGCCAGTGGGGACACCTTCTATCATCTCGTGAGACCATTTCTGCGCTGGTAATCTCCATACCCAAGTGGTGTTGTGGCCAGAACCGCGGGCGATACTACACTCGTCTGAAAACTTCAAAATAGTATCACCACCCTAAGTGAAAAAACGCCACCTCCGCGCAAAAAATAAGCGTTTTTTGGCAATAATCCGGGTAATAAGTGGCCTGCGCTTCGCTCTAAACTTATGGTAATCCATTCGAGCAAGTGCTCGTCGAATTGTGGCGCGAGAGACGGTGGAGGTGCCGGAGTCAGAGTCCCATAGGTTGGCCTCGCGATACAGCGCGCGGTACTCGATCTTGGGATCTTTTTTTACGGCTCGAAGCAGCTGTCGGTGATCCCTACTAGTTAATTTGGGTGGGCGGCCCATCCGATCGTGCTTGGTGTAGGTTCCTTCGGTGTCCCATTGATGGATTATTTTGTTTACTGCGCGGCGCGTGCAGCTCAGACGCGTCGCGATTTCTGACGTGCTGCATCCACCCTCCGCTTGGGCCAAAATATATATCCTTTGGGCATCTGATAATTCACTACCTGGCATTCGATTACGCGAAATTTCTGCGCAAAAAGATCTCATTTAGATGGAGTTACATGGTGTTGAAGAAGAGACTAGTCTGAGGAAATTGGGATGGTGGGGTAGGCCCGTGCTCGGGGGAACAGACTTTTGAGACGTGACTGTATAGAGAATTTGTATTAAGTAACACCTCTTTTAAAGTATTATAGTCACAGCTATTATTGAACACGCATTACTCTACAAATCTCTATGCCGAATACAGTAAAACCTACAAGGGGAATATTCTGTCTTATATAACAGACCGCGGTAGTTGTAACACGGAGCTATAAGAGAAAAACCCTCAGTTTTCTACTTTAATCTAGAAAAATGCTAACTAGCCAAGCTGCCTAGCTTGCTGAAAATCTAAGCCTGAAACGGCTATAAAACGAAGAAGCAAAAGCAGGCCCTAGGCCGACAAGAAGCCGGGTACAATAAGTCCGTATACCTAAACGCCTAACACTTGGTGTGTTACATAGGTTTCAGATCTATACTTCTCTACCTAGGTTCTTACCAGAGCCTGCGAGCTTTATATTATAATAAAGGCGAAAACATCATCTATTTGTTTTGATGCCTTTATTACTTCTAGTTCTGCTATCCCGTGCATCACATTTTAGCGGGATGGTTAGGGTGGTACTACCTTCTCTTCCTGCTCTGCTATTCTAGATGGTAAGCCTTGGCGGGATAGCATATTACGTGACCTCGAGCCCCGCGATGGCTATTCCCTTCTGGCGTGGACGTCCCTAGGCTCCCTGCCTTCTTATCTCTTGTTAAGAAGAGAATCCTTCTTGTGACTCGTAACAGATAGATGATTCCGTACTATGAACGAGCTCCTTCGTAGGGCAGTGCCCGCCTTAAGGACTAGACCCGCGTACCTACACGTTGGCAAGGCCTTACGGAAAAATCGAGATG
>NW_006911996.1:0-2712 GCF_000338995.1 Bipolaris sorokiniana ND90Pr
CGTTGTGAGGTCGGATCCGATTCGGATCCGACTAAGATCAGTATATAAGGAGACACTCCCTGTAGCTAGCTCTGTAGACTTCTGATATCCTTTCGTACAAGGCCTATAGGTGTCTATTCGAATCAAGGCTCGTTTGATGTCCCACGCACTCCCATATGCCTCTGAGTGACACTACCGCCGATACTGATCCAAGTAGTCTTGCCTGCGCTGTTACAGTGAGGTAATAGAAGTAGACTACGTATAGTCCGCATTAGCTACATGTGTGTTACAAGAAACAAGAAGGATTCTTTCCTTGATAGGTGACGAGATGGCTAAAGGCTTATGGACGTCCAAGTTAGAAGGTAATGATTATCGCGGGGCGCTCATCACGTGATTGGCATCACGCCAAGACCATGGTGTCACATAGGCAGGAGGGAGTCAGTGACTCTAGGTTAAGGTCCTGATGCCAGAGCTGGAAGCAATAAGGATATAAGGATGGATGGATTTTATTATTCACTCTCGTTGTGGTCAACTCAAATTGTACTTTCTTACTAGTTACTTTACTTAACAAGATTGCTACCTATTAATCTATCGAATAGACTAATAGTTGTCGAACCTGTTGCCTCCCTTCTATCAAGCATACCACTCCACTGCATCGCCAGACAACTTTCACAGAACACTAGCGTGGGACCTGGATAGAGAAGTATAGATCCAAACCCCGTGTAACACTCTACTTATACATTACACTATCTGCACAGCATAGGCTACTATATATAATTATTATAGTATGTTAGGAAGACGTAAGTAACTTAGTATGTGCAAAGTATTATATATTATCTTCTATGTAATACTAAGAGCAAGTTTAAATACAGCGTTATTAGTCAGTGAGCAACTACGTGACTATACATGGTACTTATAGGCTTAAAGGAAAACCTGTTGTTTTGCCTAACAAAGTCTATTAGATAAAGTTAAATAGACACACACAATGGTCTGCTGCATTAGAAATTCTAGATTCCTAACCAAGACACTTATCAATGCAGACCGAATATGCTGCAGTAGCAACCCCAATACATCCAGCGAGTTGAAGGGAAGCTCCAAGAGTTAGAAGGCCTGAGCTTAAAACCTCCTCAGTTAACGCAACACCGCTGCAAACTGAGACAGCGCCAGCCCAGCCAAGCGAACAGGCAGCTGCGCAACGAGTGCACTGTCCCTGATTTCCCGAGTTACATTGAAGTAATTTACGACCATGAGACGCATCACGGGAGGCTCTCGCGTTGTTAACAGCCTGGGAGACCTGAGCGCGAGCAGCAGGACTCTGCGTTCCTGGAATGCGCTTGGAAATCTTCCCAGCTTGTTCGGGAGTCAAAGCAGCCTTAATTCCTTGCTTGGTGCTTTTAAGAAATTGAAGCTTAATCTCATCATCCCAGGTAGAGTAGTTTGTAGTATTGGCCTCTGGGAACCAATGAGTCCAAAGCGCTAGATCGAAGTTGGCGAGGCTATCCACCCTTTCCAGATTTTCAATATCAGCAGGGGTTACTGAAAGCGCGGTAGCGACGGACGCGATATCGGATTGGCTTGGGGCAGCTACTGCAGTGAGGGCAGTGCTGGCAAAGAGAAGAATAGTTGAGATGTACATCTTGGAGATTGATAAAAACGGCAAAGCGCCTTGTAGATGAGAGACAGAAAATAATAGTAGAGAGTAGATGACTGCAGTGTAGATAGATAGAGACAGTAGTAACCCTAGGGACTGGGTTTTATATCTCTGATGGCGGCTGGCTAACGGTTGTAAATGCCTTCTATCTACCGGCTTATTTGACTAGTGATCCACTATAACAGAATCTACTACAAGGATGCTCGTTCTACCTTCTACATAAAGGACTTCTATCTTAGTCTAATTACGTTGTGTCGGCGATTCTTTGAATTAATTAATCTAGAATTACTTAGCAGCATATTCACGGTGAAGGACGGTAAGGATAGGCTCGCAAACGGGTAGGACCCACATTTTTTTCAAAAATTCATAATTAATTCCACGCTAGTCTGAATCGCGCAAGTAGTGGCTCATTTTACTCCGCTGGCCTAGCGCGCAGCTACTCACGCCGCCCATGTGGCCAAGAGGTTTGCACAAGATAACAAGCTTATCTTATTATCTTGATAGCTGGATATATATACTCGATATTGGCGCGCGCACGTATCGCAGCGCCGCTCAAAGGGCGTAGCCCATTATGTAAAGGGCTGCGCCCGTGATCTCTACTGAAGAGGATCACGTGATCTTCGACCACGTGATATACCTTCTGTACGGACACGTGATCAGAAGCGAGCAGGTATAAGAGAAGTCTGTACTTAGTTATCTTCTCTTTTTCTTATCTTTTAGCTTCTGTACGATAGGTAGAAGCATACTCGTTCGCTAGGCCTCTCCGCCCATAACATAAGCTAAAAGATCACTTTAACCCTTCTTACTCTTTTCTCTCGTACGGAGCGAGAGAGAATTGAGAATGCAAAACGAACAAGATATAACGATGGGGCTACATGAGCCTATGCCAAACCCAGAACCTAGTAACGCCCCGCCAAGGCCTCCGACGTACGAGGAGCTCGCAGAAAGCTGGAGCCAACTTAATGCAACGAATAATCTACTCCGACGAAACCTAGACCAAATGGCTACAAGACTTAAGGACGCTGAAGGCGTACGAGAAGAACTCCAAGAGATGAAAGCCCTTTCCTCCGTACGGCACAGGG
>NW_006911997.1:0-2693 GCF_000338995.1 Bipolaris sorokiniana ND90Pr
GTTGTAACAGGCCGTAGGGCTTATGTCTCTTGGGCTTGTTCTGGTGACATGCCAAACAGTTGCCTAGTGCTTCCTGCACCTTCGCTCGCAAGCGTGGTATCGCAAACACCTTAGCTAGTCGTCTAACCATTTCTTCGATCCCTGCGTGTCCGTATTCCTGGGACTCATGCAGTTCCTGTATGAGACTCGATCTCATGCGTGGAGGTACATATGTTCGATTCTTCGAAATCATATCTCGGTACTCTCGTTCATCGTTCAACAGTTCGTCGGAGCCTGCTTCGTCGGGCTCGAACTGCCAGCTGGCTGCTCGCTGCTGCCATTGCTGTTGTAGCGTTTCTACCTGCTCGGCCACCTTAGCTACCTTAGCTAGTTCCGGCTGGTTGTACTTCAGACTGCCATCGGGCATTATCTTGAGTAAGGCGTTATGTGGTTCTTTATGACCCTCTTCGCGCAAATCAGATCTTCTACTTAAAGCGTCTGCTGCTCCGTTGAGTGTTCCTGCGCGGTGCGTGATCTTGAAGTCGAACTGGGCTAGCATCTCTGCCCATCGCACTTGTCGTCGGTTGAGTTTTTTCGTTGTCATGAAACTCGTCAGGTTCTGGTGATCAGTAAAAACCTCGATCTGTTCGGGGAGTCCTAGTAGGTACACTTCCCATTGTTCAAAGGCATCGACTACTCCAAGTAGTTCCTTATCGTGAACATCGTAGTTAAGTTCTGCTCCAGAGAACTTTCGTGAATGGTAGAACACTGGTCTCCATTTTCCATCTAGGCACTGCTGTAACAATACAGCTCCGAGTGCATAGTCAGACGCGTCGGTCTCGACTCTGGTGGGTCGTTGAGGGCTGTACATCTCGAGTACTGGCGCCTCCAGGAATATCTGCTTAATTCGATCGAAAGCCTCTTAATGTTCCTGTTCCCATTTGAAACCTACTTCCCTCTTTGTCACTTCCGTAAGGGGTGCTGTGATCTTTAAGTAATCTCTAATGAACTTTCGATAATAATTCGCAAATCCTAAAAAGGACTGAATATCCTTGACTGTTTTAGGTTTTGGCCATTCCTGTACAGTCTGTATCTTCTTTGGGTTCATTTTCACGCCTTCGGTTGATATAATGAATCCGAGGAATTCCGTTTCCTATGTATGGAATTTACACTTTCCTGGTTAAAGGTATAGCTTATATTCCTTAAGCTTCCGTAAGACCTTCTTAACATGCTCAACATGTTCTTCGCGTGTGCCGCTGGAGTACACTAGTACGTCGTCTAGATACGCGGTGACAAAGATTCCGAGGTACTCGTGGAGAGCGTTATTAATGACTGATTAAAAGGTTGCCGGCGTATTCGTCAATCCGAACGGCATAACCGTGTACTCAAAGAGTCCGTACTTCGTTTTGAACGCTGTCATCCATTCGTGACCTTCTTTAATCCTAATTCGGTAAAATCCTTCCCAAACATCGAACTTCGTAAACCACTTAGCTCCCTAGAGTCGATCCATAAGCTCTGTAATAAGTGGTAAGGGATATCAGTTCTTCCGAGTTACGCTGTTCAACCTTCTGAAGTCGACACATAGTCGCCACTTCCCATTAGGTTTCTTTACGAACAAGATGGGTGAGGCCATCGGGCCTGATCCCGGTCAGATAAATCCCTTTTTTAAGTTCTTTTGGATGTAATCCCGCAGCTCAGCATCGTGCTCGGGCGCTATAGGGTACATTGGTCCTGGGCTCAACTTAGCTCCCTCATCAAGGATGATCTCGTGATCCCAATCCTGATGGTCTGCTAGGTCCGTTGCCTCATTTTCCTCGAACAGTTCTCTGAACTCGTCCGTTTGGTATTCTGTTGGAATCGCCAACTGTGGTACCGATCCTTCCTTCGTGGTCGCGATCTGCCGTATCCAAATGACTCCTACTCTCTGAGGGTCCTTCGCATAGATTCTCGCGATCTTATGCGGTAAGATCATGCCGAATCTCCCGTCCTGGGTTGCGCGCTGATTCGTCGGGCGTGTCTCGTATCGTACTCTAGCAACCTTATACACAGGCTCTCGGCTGAGTAATGTCTTCTTTTACCAATCAATAGCAGGGTTGTGCTTCAACAACCAATCGTAGCCAATTATCATCTCGGTCTCTCCAAGATCCATAATGCTAATCTTTTCTCGGCTTTCTTGACCAGCCAGGCGTAACGTTACTGCCTCGGTCTCAAGTCGGATCCAGCCGTTCCCGTATGTCGTGGGACTATCGTCGGCTAATACCACTCGCATCGGTACCTTCTTGTTCCGATAGGGTATGTTGTTTCTTTCCACTACTCGTGGCGATATGACGGTTCGTGCTGCCCCACTATCTATGAGCGCTAACACCTCATGTCCGTCTACAAGTACTGTGGCTTTCAATTGCAATTCTTTTGCTCCCACTTCCTGTACTTGTCTAAGGGTCGTTTTAGGACTGCCTTTGCCAGCGTGACCCTGTCCCTGGTGGCATCCTAGTTTTTTGACTGCCTGCTTCCCTTCTTCTTTGGGAAGTAGCCTTCGCCTGCCTTGGCGGAATAGTGTATCGTACACTGGTCGTTGTAGCAGAAGCTCCAATGGATATTCTCATGGGGCATCTTTCGTTGCGTGGTCCTCTTCCTTGGTTCCGGCTTCCTGCTCTTGTGAATCGGGCAATCCTTTGCCTCACAAATGTTCGCTGGTAGGGTGCTATGGTAGTGGT
>NW_006911998.1:0-2609 GCF_000338995.1 Bipolaris sorokiniana ND90Pr
AGTATTTTAGGTGCTTATTGTATGAAATTGCGCCTTTGGTCTTAGCTTTGATGAGGGTGGACGCTTGGCGCTGATCGCTGATCGGCTGCACCCACAGAATCCGGGTGCTCCAGAGCACCCGGATTCTGTCAACCACACAAAATACCCCCACATTCTGACAGTCAGACTGTGAGGGGTTTTCTGATCAAGGATTGAGTTTAGATCACTGTGATAAAAGACTGTGATAAACTTGATAGTAGAAACTGATCGTATTGATTGCTCTGTCGTGCGCTCCAGCGGCGCGTAGGCGCGCCGCCTTATGAGCGCAGTCGCTATTGTAAGGGGCTGCGCTCCGAGGAGCAATCGCGAGGTATACAAGAGGTTGTATTCGATAAAGAGCTAACTACTAACGTTGTGGATAAGCGAGCGCCGCAGGCAAGCGAGCGCCGCACCCCAACAACTTTGTGCACCTTTCTACGTATACAGCTCTACCACAACTAAATAAGATTTATATATATTAAGGTAGTAGATTAAATACTATCTAAAGTATCTTTCTTACATGTACGCGAATTATGACCAGTCTCTCTACACCTACTACACCGCGCTAGAGCCTGGCGGCTGACACCTGATCGCTCTCCTCCTTGACGCTCTTCATGAGTAATCTGCTGATCAGCCTCGCGCTGAGCGAGTAGATCTTCTCCAGCTCCCTTTGTTAGCACTCCTTGCTTCTGTATCCGCTTCTTCTTACGCTGCCTACGCTTTGTTGCGGCTTCGTTCGCCTTCTCAAGGCTGGCTATCCGATCGCGCATTAGCTCAGCCGAGAGCATCATTACCTCAGCCCCCTTCTTAAGCTGGTTAATTGCTGCAATAATTGAAGTTGGTGATGAGCCTTGATGCCGTTGAACGCGATCACGTATTAACGTTGATTGGGCTTCAAGCTCGCGTGTATTGCTAGGCGTACGAGCCTGCCAGAGAGCCTCTAGAACAGCTGGTGGAGTAGGTGTACGGAGCTTTATATCAAGCCTTGATAGAACAGCATCTGGCTGGAGAGGAACAAGGCCTGCGCCACGGAAGGCAGAGCAGATATTGGCTGGCGTGAAGGATCGATCGAACGCTACCTTGAACGCTGGCAGAAACTCGAGCTTGGTGATGTGGTTGATGTGGTTGCGTATTAGGCTCTCCACCTCACGGCTGTACGCGCGCTTTAACGGCGAGAAGCAGCCAACGTCAAGAGGCTGGAGTAGATGAGATGAGTGAGGCGGCATGCAGAGCGTATATATGTTGTTCTCCTTGCAGAACTCTTGAAACTCTAGAGACTGGTGGCTCTCATGGCCGTCAAGAATAAGCAGGCGACGTGTGCCGATAACGCGGGTCTTCGTGTGGGCATCAAAGTGCTTTATCCATGCGACACCTAGCTCATTGTTCGTCCAGCCATTGTCGCTAACTGCGATTACCCAATCGCGCGGGATCTCTGCCTCTTCGTACCAGGCAGATAGGTGATACTGGCCAGCAAAGACAAGGAACGGTGGGACTGCCCAGCCAGCTGCGTTGATCGCTGCGATCAGCGTCACCCACTCACGATTGCCTGGCTCAACTGCCTTTGGCCGGCCTCTCCTCTCGGACGCTGTAACGACAAGCTGAGTCGTGATCTTACCCATCATAAAGCCAGCTTCGTCAAAGTTGTAGACGTCTTCGTCGCAGATGCCGTACTTAGCCTTTGTCTGCTCCACGAGCTCAAACCAGCTCTTAATTAGGGCTGGATCTTCACAAAGAGCTCTCTGCCTATCGTATGCCCGATTAAAACGCGTCGTAAGACTATCTGTACGCTTAACAAAGTTGGCTGGCCACTTCTGCCCAACCTGGCCAGCGCCACGCGTAGCTAGCAGCTTATCAGCCATATTACGCACAGCTGCGTAGGTAGGCGAGAATCCACGTATATCAAGATCAAGTATATGATCAACTATCACCTCCTCTTCTAGCTTAGTAAGCTTCTTTGAGTTGGGCTGGCAATCGCGTCGGGCAGTTACACCAGCGCGTCGGCGGCGGATTGTTCGTTCAGACACGCTGTAGATAGCAGCAGTACGACGATTACTCTGTATTTGATAGGAATTAATAGAAGAAATAGCAAGCTGAATATCTGCTTCATTTGAGGCTAATAGAGTAGCTCTGCGTTGAGCCATTGTTCGTTATGATGGGAAAGGTGCACAAAGTTGTTGGGGTGCGGCGCTCGCTTGCCTGCGGCGCTCGCTTATCCACAACGTTAGTAGTTAGCTCTTTATCGAATACAACCTCTTGTATACCTCGCGATTGCTCCTCGGAGCGCAGCCCCTTACAATAGCGACTGCGCTCATAAGGCGGCGCGCCTACGCGCCGCTGGAGCGCACGACAGAGCAATCAATACGATCAGTTTCTACTATCAAGTTTATCACAGTCTTTTATCACAGTGATCTAAACTCAATCCTTGATCAGAAAACCCCTCACAGTCTGACTGTCAGAATGTGGGGGTATTTTGTGTGGTTGACAGAATCCGGGTGCTCTGGAGCACCCGGATTCTGTGGGTGCAGCCGATCAGCGATCAGCGCCAAGCGTCCACCCTCATCAAAGCTAAGACCAAAGGCGCAATTTCATAC
>NW_006911999.1:0-2604 GCF_000338995.1 Bipolaris sorokiniana ND90Pr
TTCTTGAGTATTTACTACAATAGTATCACTGTCTGGCGGCATTTTATTACTAAGCTCTTTTCTTAGTAAGCAGCTAGATGGTCTGTGTGTTTTTGTTTTCGTGAGTGAGACGTGTTCAGATTAGCTACTTTACCAGCTTCTAGCTCTATAGCGCGTGGGCTGCACGAGTTGGCACTAGTTGTAATCGATTTTTTGGGATGGATTTGTATATATTTCGCTAAAATTGCACCTATTCTGAAAAACTCGAAGTTGGTGTTTTTGGGTAGCTGAGGTTTACCTAGTAGTTAGTTAGTTAGATATTAGTTTGCTTCGAGTCTCCGTGTTGCTATTGCGAATCGTATCGTCGCTCGCACTGCGTTCATATCTGGCGTCCATTTCGCGTCGTCTGTCGCCGCTTTGCCGCCTAGGTAGAACGATATGTTTCCTCTATTTATCTGCGTGCACTGCAGCATTTCTATCCGCTGTGTCGTCCATTTTCGGCAGCGGAATAGAAAGTGCTCCACCGTCTCTACTGCCTGTCCGCATTCGCATTGGTCTGTCACCGATGCTTTGATTCGATGTCGATATGTATTGAGCTGTGCCATGCCTGTTCTAAGCTGGGCTAGTACACTGCTCTCTTTCCGCGAAAGCCCATCGTAGAGTTGTCGCATGTGCTTTCCTGGTAGTGCCGTGTCGATTCGTTTAGAGTATGCTCCCACGTCTGCTGGCACCTTCTTGGCTATGCCTTGCTTGCGTGCTATGTTGTGCGCAGTTGATCGTATTCTAGGGAGCTGTTTCTGTGGCCTAGCAGTCAGTCTAGTTGCTATTTTCGCCTCTCGCTTGGCGAGGCTTGCAAGCTCGCACTCTTCGCTTGCAGGTAGCCATAATACTGTTACTGTATTGCCGTTTCTTCTTAGTGTCTGTACGGTCTTGTAGAACTGGCCAATATAGCTTTGCCCAGACTGCTGCCGCGGTCTTCTGAGCGTAAGTACGGCAGCTTTGTTCCTTGTTATCAGTGCAATGTTGCGAAACCTTAGCTTTGGCAGCCTGATTAACGCTTCAGCCATTGCTGCTAGTTCTGCCGAGTACGGGTTCTGTTCCTCTCTCTTGCCTAGTGTAATGGAGAAAGATTGTTTTTCCTTGTTCTGTATGCTGATCGCGCCCCCCAGTCCGACTACTCCGTTCCGTGCCGAGCTGCTTACGGCGATGCGTACCGCCCAGTTTATTCCTATCTCCTGTGCTGCATTCTCGGCTACGGTCTGCACTCTCTTCTCTCATGGTCCCAGGACACCCCGTTGGAGCGTCTCCATCTGCTCCATCTCTATGTGCTTGAGTGCTTCTGCCACCTGGAATAGTGGCGAACGGTACTGTCTTCTGAACTTTCGCATCCGCGATGTGTTTCTTCGCAATGGGTTGGTCTCAGGCAGCGCATGGATGTCGGTCCACAGCTTGACTGCCCGCTTCCAGAACCGCTCATGTGCACTTGGGATGTGAGCCTCTGCCTCTACCACCCACGTTGCCACCGTGCGAATGTCCCGACGATCGCTTGTGCACCTATTCTTTGCACCCTGTTGATAGGTCTCACAAGCTTGTCTTTGTAGGCGTGCATCCACACGTTCGACGCGTAGTCCACTGTCGGCGCGACCGTTACCGTGAACAGCTGTCGCGCCACTATAGGTGAGAGCCCGCACAGCCTTCTGAGTTCTAATGCTGCTTCTAGTCCCTTCGCAGCTGCTCTTGCAATGTGCTTGTGGTACTTGAGCCTGGCGTCCATGAGCACGCCGAGTATCTTAACGTGGTCTTTGGGCGAGACGCTCTGCCCCTTAATTACGAAGGGCTCGGTGGCACTCTTGTACGCCCTGCGAGTAAAGTGAATGATAGCCGTCTTTTCTGCTTCAAACGTCGCTCCGCTTCTCCGTTCCCAGTCTAGTGCGTCTTGGATAATGGCGTTGATGCCCTCCCTGTTGCTTTGCGCCGTCGGGCCGGTAACCCACGCAGTGAAGTCATCAACAAACGCGATCGCGCCTCCATACGTGTCGATAGGTCGCTGCACGAGATCGGCGTTGAAGAAGAGAAACAGAATTGGCGATAACGGAGACCCTTGTGGCAGTTCTTGGACCTTAGAAGCCTGTCCGTTGACCTGGATTGACGCTGTGCGCTCTGATCAGAATGCCTCTATCCACTTCAGCAGCTTCTGTGGTATGCCTCGTGCTTTCATCCTCTGCAGCAGTCTTTCCTTACACACCCCGTTGTACGCTCCCTTGACATCGAAGCTGATCAGACTGACTGTCCGCCGACCCCGCCACGCAGTGTAAATCTGTTCTTGGAGCAGCACTAGTGCTTGCTCGGCTGATCGCTGCTTGCGCGCTCCAAAGTGGTTAGTCGGCAGAAGCCCGTGTGTCTCTACCATGTGCGAGATCCTCTCTGCCACCACCGACTCTAATACTTTGCCTAGCGTGGCCAACAGTGAGATCGGCCTCCACGCCTTTGCGATAGTGTAGTCTTCCTTGCCTGGCTTCTTGAGCGGTATGATCTTGGCATGTCTCCATTGGCTAGGCAACACTCCCTCCTCTAGCGACTGTCGGAATAGCGCAAGCACATGGTCTTTCACTACCGGCCAGACCT
>NW_006912000.1:0-2602 GCF_000338995.1 Bipolaris sorokiniana ND90Pr
ATGGCAGCCATCCCAACATCACAACCATCCCAGGGATGGCAGGGAAGTAAGGGATGGCAGGACCAAAGGCAACGGATATAAGAATGGGTTGGATTTCATTATTACATTCGTTGTGGTCAACTCAAATTGTACTTTCTTACTAGTATCTTTACTTAACAAGATTGTCACAAGTTAGTCTATCAAATAGATTAGTCTTGTCAAACCCTCCTTAAGCACGCCAACTCCACTGCATCGCCAGACAAGCCTCACGGAACACTAACGTAATACTCACCTGCCTTAGTGCGGACCAGGATAGAGAAGTATAGACCCTTACCCCGTGTAACATCTTTAAGTACATAGTTATACCGTTCGGATTAACGAATACGCTAGCAACCTTTTAATTAGTTATTAACAACGCTCTCCACGAGTATCTCGGAATCTTTATTACCGCGTATCTAAATAATATACTAGTATACTCTAGCGGTATATATAAAGAATATATTAAGTATATTAAAAAGGTCTTATAAAAGCTTAAGGAATATAAGCTATACCTTCAACTAAGAAAGTATAAATTCTATATATAAGAAACGGAATTTCTTAGATTTATTATATTAACTAAAGAAGTAAAAATAAACTTAAAGAAGATACAGACTATACAGGAATGGCCAAAACCCAAAATAGTTAAGGATATTTAATCCTTCTTAGGATTTGCGAATTATTATTAAAAGTTTATTAGAGATTACTTAAAGATTACAGCACCTCTTACAGAAGTAACGAAGAAGGAAATAGGTTTTAAATAGAAATAGGAACATTAAGAGGCTTTTAATTAAATTAAGCAGATATTCCTAGAGGCACCTATACTTAAGATATACAGCCCTTAACGACTAATAAGGGCTAAGACTAACGTCTTAGACTATACACTTAGAGCTATATTGTTATAGTAGTGCCCAGATAGAAAATAGAGACTAGTATTCTACTATTTATAGAAGTTCTCTAGAGTAGAACTTAACTATAATATTCACGATAAGGAACTACTTAGGGTAGTTAATACCTTTAAATAATAAGAAGTGTACCTATTAGGATGTTACACGGGGTAAGGGTCTATACTTCTCTATCCTGGTCCGCACTAAGGTAGGTGAGTATTACGTTAGTGTTCCGTGAGGCTTGTCTGGCGATGCAGTGGAGTTAGCGTGCTTAAGAAGGGTTTAACAAGACTAATCTATTTAATAGACTAACTTGTGACAATCTTGTTAAGTAAAGATACTAGTAAGAAAGTACAATTTAAGTTAACCACAATGAATGTAATAATAAAATCTAATCTATTCTTATATCTGTTGCCTTTAGTCCTGCTATCTCTTACTTCCCTGCCATCTCTAGGATGGTTGTGATGTTAGGGATGGCTGCCATCTTAAGGCGTCCTGCCATCCCTCAGATGGTTGCCCTTAGCGGGATAGCACATCACGTGACCTAGCCCCGCGATGATTATTACCTTCTAACGTGGACGTCTATAGGCCTTCAGCTATCTCGTTATTTATTAAGAAGAGAATCCTTCTTATTACTTATAATATTACCTCCCCTCTTAGGGCTATCGTTCTAATACCTTAGACTATTATTTTTCTATGCTGCGTGTTAAGACGCTGGCTATATATAAAGTTAGAGCCCGTCTACTCGTTATAGCCGTCTCTGCCTCGTAGCCTTCCTAACTATGCCTAAGGTCTAGCCTGTTTACTAATCTCAAAAGTACACTTTAACTAAGAAGCGCTAATATCGTGCCTTAAAAGTAGAGAGTACTTATTTAGAAATAGTTACTAAGTATAATTATTATAAAGAGAAGGGTCTATGTTATTTTATTAATATAGCGTCTAGGTAGTGTGCGGGTTATATTACTATAAAGGCGGAGTATAGTCTTTTTATTTCTAATAAAGATTAGGAGAAGGTTTAGCGAGAAAAGCGTTAGAAGCGTCTTAAGATTGCCTAATTAGAGGCGCAATTAGCTTAAAGAAAGGTTGAGCTTCTAGAGGCTGAGGAGTAAGAGCACTCGTTTGCTCGTCGCGATCTAGTGGTGCTAAAAGAGTTAGAGCGCGCAAAAGAGTAGGTCGCGGGGAGTTCGGCCTCTAGTACTAATCCTTCTACTGTTGAACCATCGCTATCTAGACTATTAGCTAATCTAGGCGGGTTATAGGCTAATTACTATAATCCTTCTTTTAATTATTCCTTCCTCTTTAAGGGGCTGCCTCTCGCTTCTCTAGGTGCTTCTAGTAGTATTCTCGTACTAGTGACTTGCAGTTCGTTAGATTTTCTTTAGGTTCCTAAGTGTTATAGCTCTTAGGCCATCCTGTAACGGGCTGAACGCCCTTTGGATAGCTCCTCGATGGAATCTCGGCCTACTCGCAGAACCCGGGTGCTGTCTCGAGCACCCGGATTCTCTGCGCACCGCCCGAACGACGTTCAGACGACAGCCGCAGGACCCAGAAGCTGCCTCGTGCACCTAGACTTCACCGGTCCGATTGTTACTCGGGTAACCAGCTTGTATATAGACAGCTACGTAGCTTGGGAGCTTAGCTCCTCATCGAATACAACCTCTTGTATACCTCGCGATTGCCTCCCCAGACGCGCACGCCCC
>NW_006912001.1:0-2601 GCF_000338995.1 Bipolaris sorokiniana ND90Pr
TCTCGGCCTACTCGCAGAACCCCGGGTGCTGTCTCGAGCACCCGGATTCTCTGCGCACCGCCCGAACGACGTTCAGACGACAGCCGCAGGACCCAGAAGCTGCCTCGTGCACCTAGACTTCACCGGTCCGATTGTTACTCGGGTAACCAGCTTGTATATAGACAGCTACGTAGCTTGGGAGCTTAGCTCCTCATCGAATACAACCTCTTGTATACCTCGCGATTGCTCCCTAGAGCGCAGCCCCTTACAATTTATAAGACAATGGATTACCTAATTTATAAAAGTAGAAAGCTAAAACTAAGAAAGAGAACTATATAATAGAAGATACCTTATAAGAATATCTATTAGAGCTTCTACTACAGTAACTAGTATATAATATACTATTCCGCTAAGGTAGGCGAAGGCTACTTTCTAAAGAAGAAGAGAAGTAGACAGTTAAAAAACTAGGATGCTACTAGAGATAAGGTCACGCTAGTAAAGGTAGTCCTAAAATAACTCTTAAGTAACTACAGGAAGTAAGAGCAAAAGAGTTATAATTAAAAGCTATAGTACTTATAGATAGATATAAGGTATTAGCGCTTATAGATAGTAGGGTAGTACGAACTATTATATTACCACGAGTAGTAGAAGGAAATAATATACCCTATTAGAATAAGAAGGTACTAATATAAGTAGTATTAGCCGACGATAGTCCTACGATATATAGGAATAGCTAGATCTAACTTAAGACTAAGGTAGTGATATTACGCCTAGCTAGTTAAGAAAGCTAAGAAAAGATTAGTATTATAGATCTTAGAGAGACTAAGATAATAATTAGCTATAATTAGTTATTAAAGCATAACTCTACTATTAATTAGTAAAAGAATGTTACGGCGCTGGCCGAGTAGCTAGCGCGCGACCGTCTAATTAGACGTGGACAGAATCCGGGCGAGAGCCCGAGCACCCGGATTCTGCAAAACCGCCGTAACTTCACTAGTGTAGCTTCTTAAGCTACATTCTATCTTCTACTCTATACTACCTATAGTAAGAGCCTATTAATTAGCTATAGCAATAGAACCTATACATACGCCTATCCTCTCTGCCCGTAAGCCCGTACCGTAATATTACGTAGCTCCTTCCTATAGGCACGTGTATTACACCGCTATAAACCGCTCTAAGCCCCTCTCCTTCCTAGAGACGCCTAATAAGCTCACTACTAGTGTAGCGGCGTATTCTAAAGAGTGGCTAATATACTTACGTAATACCGCCTAGTATACTTAGAAACTTAAGGAAAATCACGCCGCGTCTTAAGATTAGAAGTAGGCTCTACGAATCTAGGTTAAAGAGAGAGAAGCTGTTATCTAGTATTAGAAGGAGTAGCTAGCAGCCAATTAGAAGTAGATTACGAAACTTAAAATTAAAAAGACTTAGCTTACTATAGCTGCCACACCTACGGTACTAATATTTCTAGCTATTACTCTATTTCATCTTACCTCCGCTAGCGTTACTAAGGCCTCTGCAGACGACCTAGCGGGACCGCCTACGCCTACTACTCCCCTAAGTTTCTAAACTCTCAGTCTTAGTGAGAGAATACCTAACCTAAAGGAATTTAATAGAACTTAAAGCGACCTATACTAGTTTATCTAATAAATCTATAGTAAGATAAGCGTAAACGCTAATTAATTTCCGTAGGCTATAGGGCGTATACTTTACGTAGTAGAGCGACTTATAGAAAAAGCGTACACGCTAATACTACTAAAAATCTAGTATAGAATTCTCTAGTTTATTAACTACCTACAGATACTAAAGTACCTAGAGAGGGCCTTTAGCGACCCTAACTGCACCTAGAATACCTAGAACTATCTCTTCTAATAGAAGTAGAAGAACCTAGACTTTACCGCCTACCTATTAGAGTTCTAACGTCTAGCCTTAGAAGCTAAGATGCTAGAGAGCGCACTATTATTATTATTATTATTATTTTGGTTTTACGTCCTGTCTCAGCCGGTGGGCTATATAAGACGTGCAGGCTAGGCCCGCAAGTATCTACGTAGTGCTATCACTTTGGTGTAGGTGGGGGAGGGGGCTATCTAAATCGAGGTGAGGCTCGTAGCCTAGTCTAGAGGGAGGTAGAAGGGGGTCTTGCGGGTAAAAGAGAGAGGTAGGGTGGGTGTAGGGCGAGGCCACCTAGTATAGGTGTTGCCCTAGTTCTCGAGGTTTCCTTTGTGCCAGGCCTGTGTTGCAGCCCTAGTTTCTTCAATAAAGGCAATAGTAGCCTGTATGCCTACGCTCGTGTTTAGCAGGAAGGCTAGCGATAGGGGGTCCTTGCTCGCCTCCTGCATCTTTATCCTAGCCTCCTTATATAGCGTACAGCTAAGGAGGATATGGGTAGGATCTTGAGTAGCTCTATAGTTGCAGGGGCAAACTTTAGAGTCTACTTTGTCTCGCGTAAAGAGAAAGTCTCTTAGGTAACAGTGGCCTAGCTTAAGTTGAAAGAAGGCGCTAGAGACTTCTCTACTAGTAAGAGGAGGAGTGGCAATCTGCTTCCTAGTCTTCACTTATACCTTGCAGCATAAGTAGTAGAGTTGAGGGCAATAGCCTTCCTCCTATATGTTCTAGATAGCT
>NW_006912002.1:0-2584 GCF_000338995.1 Bipolaris sorokiniana ND90Pr
ATCTTATAATATCTAAAGTAGTAAATAAATAAAGAATTAAGAGACTAACCTTTAAGAAAGGGAATAAAGTTTTCCTATTAAGATAAAACCTAAAAACTAAATAACTATATAGAAAATTAGACAACCTCTAAATAGGACTATTTAAAATTCTAGAGAAAATAAGAAAAGTAAACTATAAGTTAAAACTCTTATAAGGTATATAAATCTACTCTATCTTTTATAAGAAACTTCTAGAACTAGTACCTCTAGATACTAAGCTAGTAACGGATATAGAGCTTAAAGACGACAAGTACGAGGTTAAGGAAATTAAAGACCTATAGAAAATTAGTAGTTAGTAGAAGTACTTAGTTAAGTAGTAGGGATAGCCTAAGAGCTATAATACTTAGGAACCTAAAGAAAACCTAACGAACTATAAGTTACTAGTACGTATTATTATTATTCCATTATAGTCCTGTATCAGCCGTGGGCTATGTAGGACTTTGGCCAAAGGCCGTTCTATCTAACTAGTAACAATTTGGTACGTTGTGCTGTATTGCGTGACTATGGTGCTTCGGCCTTTGTCTAGTTAAGCTAGTACTAGCTTTCTAGACGCCTGGTGCTAAAGAGCAGTTTGGTAACAGGGAGAGATGTAGAGCAGCTAGGCTGCCTTCCAGCGAGCTCTCTTAGGGGGAAAGGAAATATTTTCAGCTTGTTTAGTTTTATAGAGTAACTCTCTCTAGTTTTAATGAGTAGCTCTCTCGTTCACTTTTAGTGAGTCTTCCTCTCAAGTTTTAATGAGTAGCTCTCTCGTTCTGCTGGGGTGCTATTATAGCGGGCGGAGGCTATCTTAGCGTTTGAGTATTTTTGCTAGTACAGTTCACAACTACTGTTCTAGCGTTTTGACTTGGTGCTTCTACAGAGATAACGAATCTCTGTATCAGCGTTTAATTTTGGTGCCTAGCGGGCGAGGGCTTTGGCGTTTTGACTAGGTGCTTTAACAGAGGTTACAAATCTCTGTATTAGCGTTCGGATATGGTGCCTAGCGAGCAAGGGCTTCTTTGGCGTTTTGACTGGGGTGCTTCTACAGAGGTAACCAATCTCTGTATTAGCGTTTGGACTGGGTGCTTTAACAGAGGTAACCAATCTCTGTATTAGCGTTTGATTTTGGTGCCTAGCGAGCAAGGGCTTCTTTGGCGTTTTGACTGGGGTGCTTCTACAGAGGTTACGAATCTCTGTATCAGCGTTTGGATATAGTGCCTAGCGGGCGAGGGCTTCTTTGGCGTTTGGACTAGGTGCTTTAACAGAGGTAACTAATCTCTGTGTTAGCGTTTGATTTTGGTGCCTAGCGGGCGAGGGCTTTGGCGTTTGAAATTGGTGCTTCTATAGTGTAACCAACCACTGTATCAGCGTTTAGAATTGGTGCCACAGCAGGCAGAGGCTGTCTTGGCGTTTGGATATGGTGCCCAGCGAGTAGTAGCTGTCTCGGCGTTTGGATATGGTGCCTATCGAGCAACGGCTATCTTGGCGTTTGAGTAGTTTTGTTTCTTTTGTTATTTTTCGATTGTTTTTGTTGTCGTATGGTAGTCTCTCTATTAGTCATCGGGGCGGTCCGTGCGTTCTCGAAGATTTTCGCATTTTGAACACGTCGCGGGAAAATCGATAATACCCCCTCTAGCACCTCAACGAGAGGGCTGCACACGTTAGAGGCGGCGTTAATCGATTTCTCGCGACGTGTTACCCCTATATCCGATAGAAAATTGACGAGTTTTGATGAAAAAATTCAGCTTAAAAGTTGGTGTGTGTGTAGCTTGTTACTAGTACGTATTATTATTATTATTATTATTCCATTATAGTCCTGTATCAGCCGTTGGCTATGTAGGACTTTGGCTTTACTAGTACGTAAATACTACTGGAAGTACCTAGAGAAGCGAGAGGAAGCCCCTTAAAGAGGAAGGAATAATTAAAAGAAGAATTAAAGAAATTAGCCTATAACTAGCCTAGATTAGCTAATAATTTAGATAGCGGTAGTTTAATAACAGAAAGGCCCGTACCTAGAGTAGAGCTCCTCTTAGCCTACTCTTTCGCTTGATCCTGAAGATTTAAAATAGCGAGGTCTTAGTTAGCGAACTCTTACTTACACGTCTTAGTCTCTAGTAGCTTACAACGAAGTTAAGAGGTTTCTATAGTAGCACGAGAAGCCTTAGCGGTGGCTAAGGTCTAACGCTTCTTAGCGCGAGTAATCTCTAACTATTTCTTACGCTTTTTAGCCTAAACCTTCTCCTATTTCTTCTTAGATATAAAAAGACTATACGTAGTAGTAACAGAAATATAACTAGTATAACGCCTAGTAGCGGTGTCTATAAAATAACAAAGATTCTTTTCTTTATAGCGCTTATAATAAAAAGTTATTTTATTCCTCTACTCTTTTATATAGTTAGCACGAGCGCGACGCTTAGAAGTTAAGTTCTAGGTACGAATATGGCGAGAAAACTAGACCTTAGGCATAGTTAGGAAGGCTACGAGATAGAGACGGCTATAATAAGTGGACTGTTACACGGGGTAAGGGTCTATACTTCTCTATCCTGGTCCGCACTAAGGCAGGTGA
>NW_006912003.1:0-2576 GCF_000338995.1 Bipolaris sorokiniana ND90Pr
TGTGCCTAGCACAGAGAGAACCAAACCACTACAGAACTTCGCCGCAATCTCAGCAGCCGCCTTTCAGGCCCACGTACGACGAAGCCGAAAACAGCCAGCTCTGCAAGTCTTCGCTGCCAGTCTTCAGGACATTGAGAAAGCTCTCCGCCCAAAGACACAGCTAACTATAGCAGAAGTAACCAAGTCGCTTCCTTCATACTTACGACCGTACGCCTCCCTATTTACCCCAAAGAAAGGAGACGAGCTCCCGCCTCTACGAGGCCCAGACGTTGACCACAAGATCGAACTGATTCCTAAGGACGACGGGAAGCTGCCAGAAGTCCCGTACGGACCTCTCTATAATATGTCTAGAGATGAACTACTAGTACTACGCAAGACACTGTACGAGTTACTTGAGAAAGGGTTCATCCGCGCAAGCAACTCCCCCGCCGCGTCACCAGTCCTCTTCGTACGGAAACCTGGGGGAGGACTAAGATTCTGCGTAGACTACCGCGCCCTAAATGCGCTGACTCGTAAGGACCGTTATCCGCTGCCTCTTATACGGGAGACGCTAAATCAAGTCGGACGAGCAAAGTGGTATACAAAGCTTGATGTTACAGCCGCCTTTCACAAAATTCGGATTACTGAGGGCCAAGAATGGATGACTGCTTTCCGCACCCGGTTTGGGTCGTACGAGTGGCTAGTTACTCCTTTTGGGCTTGCTAACGCTCCTAGCACATTCCAGCGCTATATCAACTGGACGCTGCGCGAGTTTCTAGACGATTTCGCTTCCGCCTACTTAGACGATATCCTAATCTACACGGATGGCTCAATATCCCAACATCACGACCACGTACGGCAAGTAATCGAGCGTCTGCAAGCTGCGGGACTACAGCTTGAACTCAAGAAGTGCGAGTTTGACGTCCAACGTACGAAATACTTAGGATTTATTCTCAAAGCAGGGAAGGGCGTCTCAATGGACACGGAGAAGACAAGAGCTATTCAAGAATGGGAAGCTCCAGCTACCGTACGAGGCGTGAGAGGGTTCCTCGGGTTCGCCAATTTCTACCGCAGATTTATCCCTAACTTCTCAAGACTGGTAGAACCTCTCGTACGGTTAACAAGAAAAGACGCTAAATTCGAATGGGGCCGAGACCAAGAGCTGAGCTTTGCCGCCCTTAAGGAAGCTTTCCTCTCCGATGAAGTGTTAGCTGCCTTCGACCCAGACAGGCGGACAGTGGTAGAGTGTGACTCATCTGGACGAGCAATGGGTGCTGTACTTCTGCAAGAAGACGACAAAGGTACCCTACGTACGATAGCTTACTTCTCCCGAAAGCTACTAGTTCATGAAGCGAACTACCCAATCCACGACAAAGAGCTACTAGCGGTGATCTGCTGCTTAAAAGAGTGGGACGCTGAACTACGAGGCGTACGAGAATTCGAAGTAGTCACAGACCATAAGAACCTAGAATACTTCACCCACAAGCAAAAGCTCTCCGAACGCCACGTACGATGGAACTTGGAACTAGCCCGCTTCCCAAATATGAAACTCCGCTACCGCCCTGGCAAGGAGAACGTACGGGCGGACGCCTTATCTAGGCGAGACCAAGATATGCAGAAGGACGACCTAGACGAGCATTCAGCATCAAGAGAATTCATCATGCTAGTGCCAGCCCAGACCCAGGAAAGTATTGCGGTTATGCCTGTACGAGACACTACCGACACTCAAGAAGATATCTCTCCCCTAGTGTCGACTACACTGCCGCGACCACCACATTTTCCTACGCTCGTACGAGATTATTGGGATAGCGCCGCACAAGAAGATTCCCTATACCAAGAAATAAGAGCGGCTGTGTGGGAAGGAAAACGATCTCTCCCTAGCTCCCGTAAGATTGCTATCTCTTTAGGCGACTGTACGATTAACGCTGAAGATAAGTTGTGCTGGCGTAATAGAGTATGGGTACCTGAATGTGAACCACTTCGGACAGGAGTAATCCAAACTGCGCACCTGTCTCTGCTAACAGGACACCCCGGACGAGAGGAAACATACAGAATTATCGCAAGAGAATGGTATTGGCCAAACATGAGCACTGATGTACGCCGTTACGTACGGAATTGCGAGCTATGCCGGAAAAGCACCCCCTGGAGGGACGGGAAACATGGGTACTTGAAACCATTACCCGTTCCTAGTCGTACGTGGCAACATCTAACAGTCGACTTTATCACGGGTTTACCTAGCTCTCAAGGGAAAACCAATCTTATGGTAGTGAAGGACAGACTAGGCAAAGGCATCGTGCTAATCCCTATGGACAAGATCGAGACAACAGACGTCGCTTGGGCCTTCGTACGGGAAGTCTACCGGCATCACAGCCTTCCACAGTCTATCACGTCCGACCGCGGCCCCCAATTCGCCAGCTCTCTTTGGAAACAGGTCTGCCAGCTACTTGGTATCCAGAGAAATCTCTCAACAGCCTATCACCCACAGACGGACGGAACAACAGAGCGCGCTAATAGCGATATAGAAGCAGTCGTACGGATCTTCTGCAACTACGATCAAGACAACTGGGCACAACTCTGCCCCCTTTTAGAACTTATGC
>NW_006912004.1:0-2554 GCF_000338995.1 Bipolaris sorokiniana ND90Pr
TGGGAAGCTCCAGCTACCGTACGAGGCGTGAGAGGGTTCCTCGGGTTTCGCCAATTTCTATCGCAGATTTATCCCTAACTTTTCAAGACTCGTAGAACCTCTCGTACGGTTAACAAGAAAAGACGCCAAATTCGAATGGGGCCAAGACCAAGAGCTGAGCTTTGCCGCTCTTAAGGAAGCTTTCCTCTCTGACGAAGTGTTAGCTGCCTTTGACCCAGACAGACGGACAGTAGTAGAGTGTGACTCATCTGGACGAGCAATAGGTGCTGTACTTCTGCAAGAAGACGACGAAGGTACCCTACGTACGATAGCTTACTTCTCCCGAAAGCTACTAGTGCATGAAGCGAACTACCCAATCCACGACAAGGAGCTACTAGCGGTGATCTGCTGCCTGAAAGAGTGGGACGCTGAATTACGAGGCGTACGAGAATTCGAAGTAGTTACGGACCATAAGAACCTAGAATACTTCACCCACAAGCAAAAGCTCTCCGAACGCCACGTACGATAGAACTTAGAACTAGCCCGCTTCCCAAATATGAAACTCCGCTACCGCCCTAGCAAGAAGAACGTACGGGCGGACGCCTTATCTAGGCGAGACCAAGATATGCAGAAGGACGACCTAGACGAGCATTCAGCATCAAGAGAATTCATCATGCTAGTGCCAGCCCAGACCCAGGAAAGTATTGCGGTTATGCCTGTACAAGACACTACCGACACTCAAGAAGACGTCTCTCCCCTAGTGTCGACTACACTGCCGCGACCACCACATTTTCCTACGCTCGTACGAGCCTATTGGGATAGCGCCGTGCAAGAAGATTCTCTATACCAAGAAATAAGAGCGGCTGTACGGGAAGGAAAACGATCTCTCCCAAGCTCTCGTAAGATTGCTATCTCTTTAGGCGACTGTACGATTAATGCTAAAGATAAGTTGTGCTGGCGTAATAGAGTATGGGTACCTGAATGTGAACCACTTCGGACAGGAGTAATCTAAACTGCGCACCTGTCTCTGCTAACAGGACACTCTGGACGAGAGGAAACATACAGAATTATCGCAAGAGAATGGTATTGGCCAAACATGAGCACTGATGTACGCCGTTACGTACGGAATTGCGAGCTATGCCGGAAAAGCACCCCCTGGAGGGACGGGAAACATGGGTACTTGAAACCATTACCCGTTCCTAGTCGTACGTGGCAACATCTAACAGTCGACTTTATCACGGGTTTACCTAGCTCTTAAGGGAAAACCAATCTTATGGTAGTGAAGGACAGACTAGGTAAAGGCATCGTGCTAATCCCTATGGACAAGATCGAGATAACAGACGTCGCTTGGGCCTTCGTACGGGAAGTCTACCGGCATCATAGCCTTCTACAGTCTATTATGTCCGACCGCGGCCCCCAATTCGCCAGCTCTCTTTGGAAACAGGTCTGCCAGCTACTTGGTATCCAGAGAAATCTCTTAATAGCCTATCACCCACAGACGGACGGAATAATAGAGCGCGCTAATAGCGATATAGAAGCAGTCGTACGGATCTTCTGCAACTACGATCAAGACAACTGGGCATAACTCTGCCCCCTTTTAGAACTTATGCTTAACTCCCGTACGAACACGACAATAGGAGTTTTACCTTTCTTCCTGCACTATGGTTACCATAACACTCCTTTCCCCCAGCCCCAAACGGTCACGCAAGCCGACGAAGTAGGAGAAGCTGCAAAGGAGATTGTCTGGACGATTAGTGATGCTGCTAACTGGGCTATATCTGCCATGACCTACGCCTAACAAGAACAAGAACGACAAGCTAACAAGTCCCGCAGACCAGCGCCCACCTACCGCGTAGGAGACTGGGTATGGCTAGACTTACGCGATGTACGTACGGCTAGAAGTAGTAAGAAACTTGATTGGAAAAGCGCCAAGTTCCAGGTTGCTCGCGTACGAGACCCTTACTGGGTGGAATTAGCCGTGCTATGGGAAACAAAGACTTACCATGTAGATAAGCTCCGTCCGGCGGCTAACGACTTATTCCTATCGCAGCAGACGGACGACACCAACCCAACTGCTACAGTCGTACAAGATAACGAAAACAATGAGGAACACTTAGAGTGGACAGTACGAGACATCACGGACGAGAGAATAAGGCGCAGGCAAATAGAATACCTTGTTCATTGGGTGGGCTACGACGAGCCCACATGGGAGCCCGCCGCCCATCTCGCTAACACTACGGCCCTACAGTCATGGTTGTCCCACACCTAACCTGGACGACAACCTAACGGACGACTCAGAAGAAACTGGCGAAGGCAGGCCCACCTACTCCACGAGCAGGGGGTTCTCGGCACCACCCGCAGCCGGACGACCACGCTGGTTGCTACTGCTAGGACCGTCAGGGAGCCTCTTGCGCCCACCTCCTATACGAGAGACTGCCTGCTGAGTGACACTGCAACGAGCTCTATGGTCTTGCTAGACGCAGTTAGAGCAGGCTCCACCTCACTCACCGGCGATGGACACGCAGCCAGCGAATGCGGTAAACTCCTTCTCGCCTCGCAGAACAGCGGCGCAATT
>NW_006912005.1:0-2546 GCF_000338995.1 Bipolaris sorokiniana ND90Pr
AATAAATAAATAAACCATCACCACAAATTCCGGACGGAATAGTCTCAGGACTATCCTGAGCACGCCGCAGCTAGCCACCAAAGCTATCGAATATATGGAACAGACGCAGATCCTTGGGCAAGTGGGGATCAGAGATGAGTAGACGACGCCGAGCGCTGGGGGGAGACGGTAGGTACAGCGGACGCGACAGACGAGGCAGCGAGCCTCTACGAGCCTAGAAACATAGCATGCAATTAGTAGAACCGCTATCTAGATGGCCGGCCAAAGCATATAGATGGTGGTTGATGGAAGACGGCAGGTTGCTGGGGACAGATGGTCTCTCTCAAGGGATGAAGTGGGGCGGCGCGGATCAACGTCCGCACCGCGTCCGCTGTCTGCCACGCCTGTCACTCCGGGCATAGCTGCGCAGCACGCGGCTGAAACCGAGTAGGAGTCAATAAATAAATAAATAAACCACCACCACAATGCCGCGACAACAACGCTCTATACAGACTTCTCGTGAAGGCAGACTAAGCCTTGCTATCGCATCCTATCATAATAATCTAAAAAGTTCTATCTACTCTCTTGCGAAAGCGTATGACGTGCCAAAATCAAAACTCCAGACGCGTCTCCGCGGTGTCCAGCCACGGTCAGAGATTGCGTCTACTAGGCGCAAGCTATCACTTATTGAAGAGTAGTCTCTTGTTCAGTGGATTCTAGAGCTTGACCGACGTGGATTTCCACCACATATTATTGACGTGCGACGAATGGCAGACACTCTACTCGCCGCGCGTGGCTAGAATCTACCACCACTACCTATAGGCAAATGCTGGGTGCCGCGCTTTATTCAGAGCCAGCTAGAGCTTCAGATAAAGTGGAGTTGGAGATTCTATAGCCAGCGCGCCCAGTATAAGAATCCTATCGTAATTACAGCGTGGTTTAAGCTAGTAGAGGAGACGCGCTAGACGTACGGCGTTCTAGACCAGGATATCTATAACTTTGACGAGACTGGATTCGCTATGGGCGTCGCTGCAACGTCGAAAGTCGTAACTAGCTCTAATAGAGTTGGTTGGGTAGTTGTCGTATAGCTAGGCAATCGTAAGTGGGTAATAGCAATCGAGTGCGTTAATGCGTCTGGCTGGTCTCTTCTACCTTTTATAATTCTGTATAGTAAAGTCCACTAGAGTAGCTGGTATCACGACCTCCTATTAGAATGAACTATCAGCGTCTCAGACAATGGCTGGACAATAGACGAGCTTAGCGTAGAGTGGGTGAAGCACTTTAACTGATATACAGCGTCTCGTACAGCTAGAGTCCATCGTCTTCTTATTCTAGATGGCTACGGCAGCCACGCTATACTAGAATTCAACTAGTACTGTGCTGAGAATAAGATTATCACTCTCTGCATGCCGCCTTACACGTCTCATCTCCTCTAGCCGCTTAATGTAAGCTGCTTCTCGCCTCTTAAGCGCGCATATGGGCGTGAGATTAAGGAGCTCGCCCGCTAAGGCGTCCACCACGTTAATAAGATAGACTTCCTCACTATCTATACACAGATCCGGCCGAGAGTCTTCACGCAGTAGAACATCCAGGCAGGCTTTTAGGCGATAGGCCTTGTCCCTCTCTATCCTAAGCGTGTCCTATCGTCGCTTATAGTTGTCCGCACGCCATCTCTACTATAGACAACTATAGATAATAACGCCGTAACGTAGGCAGAAACACCGCATATAGTAGCTTAGCTTCAGCAGCAGGTGCGCTATCTCTAAGAGCGACTACACTAGTAGTTAGAGAGTCTAATAAGCATTTCTATACGCCAGCTTGCTAAGAGCGCTTAGCTTGTAATGTAATCAGCAATAATACTTGTAGAGGAGAATAAGAAGCTACGTACAGTTAATAAGCGCTAATAATAAAAGTAAGACCGGCGCCGTTAATATATCGCCTCTAGCGGGGTGCTTTAGGTGCAGTAGGCTTAGCAGCTTACTGCAGAGGCAGAAAGGTTGGTTATGGGCAGTGACCAGAACCAGACTGGTGAGCGACGCCAGCGCGCGCCGCCAACGTGCACGAAATGCCACACTGTAGGACATACTCGGACGTCATGCAGGACTAGATCATGAATTATATCTCTTAATTATCTCCAAAAATATTACGTTGTTGTGGCTCAATTGCGTAAAACGTCGCGTCAATTTTGGTGGGGCGGCCAGCTTACTGATAGAGGTGCCGGACGGGCCAACGCCGCGGACGGGCCAACGCCGGATTTCTCCCCAACAGTACTATCACAAACTTGAAGCTGTAGAGCTCTACATAAAAGCTATTATCGCGAGAAACTCTAGTATAGTAATCTCGTAGTATTGTTTATTTGATCTATCTACTGATATTTGATTGGCAGCTTGATGGGGCGGCCTGAACGCGAGCGTGGTGATGGTGGTGCAGCTGATCGATTAGCTCGCTGCGCACCACCACTACTACTGCCAACGATAATATTCTTTGATGCTAGCTCAGTAGAGCGCTTGAAGGTAGGCTTCTTTCCCCTTTGTGAGATTTTGATAGCTTTCTGAAGTCGTTTGTGG
>NW_006912006.1:0-2536 GCF_000338995.1 Bipolaris sorokiniana ND90Pr
CTTTTTAAGTTGGTTTCTCTCTGCGCTATAGAAACCGCAGTATAGAAGTAGGTGCTCTGCTGTTTGTGGTCTTCCGCATTTACAGAGTTCTGTTTCTCTTCTTTTTACTCTCTTTAGATAGGCATTGAAGTATCCGTGCCCTATCTTAAGAGAATAGAAAGAGCTTGAAATCTCTCTTTTGGTGCCTCTTGGGATTACTAGTTGGTTTTTCAGCTTAAGGTTAAAGATAGCTCCGTAGCTAGTCTTCTTTTCTCTTGCTTTCTCCCTATACTTTCTCCACTCTTCTGCCTGGCTAGCTCTTTGGAGGAGCTTGATCTTAGTGCCTATAAAGGCTAGACTTGTTTTTAATTCTTTTAGTGTTTATTTTATAGCTTCCTTTGCTAAGGAATCTGCTTTTTCGTTTCCTTCTATATCTGTGTGGCCTGGCGCCCATTTTAAGAAGATCTTTGCTTTTCTGTTTAGGATAGCTTTAGCTGCTTTTTGGCACCGAATTACCCACTGCTGACTAGGCTTATCTAATAGACTCTGAAGCCTATATATGGCTGCTTGGTTGTCAGCGTAAACGTGGATATTTTGGTCTTTTTAAGCTACTTTAGCCGCGTATTTAAAGGCTATTATAATGCCTTCAAGCTCTCTGTTATAGACAAGTTAGTTCTCGCCTATATTCTTTATCTCTAGATGGATTTCTTCTTGGTTTGGGTTATAGACTGCTACGCCTACTCCTATCCTATCTCCGTCTTTAGTTTTAGAGGCGTCTGAGTAGATTACTATAGAGTTATCCTCTATTATTTGGATATAATCTTTATGCGCGGCTGCCTCTTCTACTTTAGATTTCTTTAATATATAGATATTATAGTTGAGAGAGTCCTATAGTCTGAACCAATATAGGACGATTTCTTCTATCTCTGTAGTAGATGGGATGGAGCTCGTGATAGCCTGTAGTTGTCTAGGTTTCTTTGGCTATTTTGATTACTAAAGGTTTGTTTTTTGTAGTCTTATAATAGCTTTTGTAATTAGATAGGTTTAGGCTAGTTATATAGCTCGTAGAGCGTATTTTCGGTTTATTTAGCTTAGCCGTATAGCTGGTGGCGGCAAGCTAGCTTTAATACTTATTGGGATAGCTAGAGCTGTTTTAAATACTCCTAGTACCTTTCTACAAGCTGCGTTATGTAGCAGCTGAAGCTGATCTTTAATAAAGCTCTAGTTGCGCTAATAGATTAGCGACCTATAGTCTGTAATGCTCGTAACGCATACTAGATATAGTTGTCTAATAGCAAAGGGGGATAGACCGTGGTCTATATTCGCTAGTCTCCCTAGTCTATTAAAAGCTGTTTTTGCTTGGCTAGCTCGAATAGCTACGTGTCCTCGAAAGGATAGCTTATTGTCGAGGTGTACCCCTAGCCACTTAATCGTATCTTTGTAGTAGATTTTCTCCTTACTAGGGAGCTCTAGGGGGATTTCTTTTCTTTCTTTCTTCTTTGTAAAGTGGATTAGCTCTGTTTTCGCTATATCGAACTCGATAGCTAGTTCTTTTCCTTTAGTAACTAGTTTCTTAACCTCCTATTATAGTATCTTAACGTTTTTCTTAATGGACGTTGATGAGGTTGTGATGGAGATGTTGTTGATGTAGGAGAGCTGAAATCCATCTATTTGGTGGAATAGATCTCTAATGTAGATTAGAAAGAAGATTGGAGATACTGGGCTGCCTTATAGAATGCCCGTATTAATCTCACTAAAGTCTTCTATTTGGCCGTCAAAGGCGAGCCTTAGGGATCTATTAGACAGAAAGGTTTTAGCCTAGGTGATTAGGCTGATAGGTAGGCCTAGCCTTTTTAGTGTATTTAGGAACTGGTTGTGGGAAACGTGGTCGAACGCTCCTTTAACATCTAGAAAGACTGTTGATGTAGTGTAGCCTTATTGTTTTTAGTGCTGGATTTGATCTATAAGTAGGAGAGCTGCGTCGATAGCTGATTTCTTTAATCTGCCTCCTATCTGTGAGTTGTGTAGAAGGCTTGTAGTCTCGGCTAGGTAGCTGAGTCTTTTAGCTATTATCCGTTCTATTACTTTGCCTAGATAGCTTAGAAGAGTAATTACTCTATAGGCCTTTGGGATAGAATAGTCGGGTTTGGACGGCTTCTTTAGAATAGCTCCTGTAGCTCTTCTCTAGCACGTTGGATGGTATCTATAGTTGAATAGCAGAGAGTAAGCTTTAAAGAACGTGTTTGGTTGAGCTTGGTAGGCAGCTGTGATAATCTTATGTGATAAAGCGTCTGGGCCTAGTGTGCTACTTTTTACTTTATTAGAACACGCATATTCTAGTTCGGTTATTGATAGCGCTGGCCACTCCTACTCTTTCTCTTAGTAGTTATTGAAGCTTGGTGGTACTGTACTTGGAGGCGGAGGAAATAGTGCTTTTCGAAAGGCTTTACACTTTCCTTTAAACGAGGTTTCTAGCGTCTCTCCTTGGATAGAAGGGATTCTTTCTACTCTCTTTTCCTTTGTATAGTCCATAGCTTTGAAGATAGATTGTGGGTTT
>NW_006912007.1:0-2524 GCF_000338995.1 Bipolaris sorokiniana ND90Pr
CCTACTAGGGAAATTGAGGTGTCAATAACCAGAAAAGCACTGTACGAGCTATTACTCAATTTACTGTAGATGTTGGAGGAATCAAGCGAAAAGCAGCCGCTTTCATTACCACGTCCACGTACGAGTACGACATTATTTTAGGGAAGACCTGGCTTGAAGATGTAGGAGGTGTTATTGATGCGGCCGGACGAACACTTCTTCTTCCACGTTACGATCTCTCTATACCTAGCATAGAGAGAACCAAACCACTACAGAACTTCGCTGCAATCTCAGCAGCCGCCTTTCAGGCCCACGTACGACGAAGCCGAAAACAGCCAGCTCTGCAAGTCTTCGCTGCCAGTCTCCAAGACATCGAGAAAGCTCTCCGTCCGAAGACGCAGCTAACTATAGCAGAAGTAACCAAGTCGCTTCCTTCATACTTGCGACAGTACGCCTCTCTATTTACCCCAAAGGAAGGAGACGAGCTCCCGCCCCTACGAGGTCCAGACGTTGACCACAAGATCGAACTGATCCCTAAAGACGATGGGAAGCTGCCAGAAGTCCCGTACGGACCTCTCTACAATATGTCTAGAGATGAACTTCTAGTACTACGCAAGACACTGTACGAGTTACTTGAGAAAGGGTTCATCCGCGCAAGCAACTCCCCCGCCGCGTCACCAGTCCTCTTCGTACGGAAACCTGGGGGAGGACTGAGATTCTGCGTAGACTACCGCGCCCTAAATGCACTGACTCGTAAGGACCGTTATCCTCTGCCCCTTATACGTGAGACGCTAAATCAAGTCGGACGAGCAAAGTGGTATACAAAGCTTGATGTCACGGCCGCCTTCCACAAAATCCGGATCACGGAGGGCCAGGAATGGATGACTGCCTTCCGCACCCGGTTTGGGTCGTACGAGTGGCTAGTTACTCCTTTTGGGCTTGCTAACGCCCCTAGCACATTCCAACGTTATATCAACTGGACACTGCGCGAGTTTCTAGACGATTTCGCTTCCGCCTACTTAGACGATATCCTAATCTACACGGATGGCTCAATATCCCAACATCACGACCACGTACGGCAAGTAATCGAGCGTCTGCAAGCTGCGGGACTACAGCTTGAACTCAAGAAGTGCGAATTTGACGTCCAACGTACGAAATACTTAGGATTTATCCTTAAAGCAGGGAAGGGCGTCTCAATGGACACTGAGAAGACAAGAGCTATTCAAGAATGGGAAGCTCCAGCTACCGTACGAGGCGTGAGAGGGTTCCTCGGGTTCGCCAATTTCTATCGCAGATTTATCCCTAACTTTTCAAGACTCGTAGAACCTCTCGTACGGTTAACAAGAAAAGACGCCAAATTCGAATGGGGCCAAGACCAAGAGCTGAGCTTTGCCGCTCTTAAGGAAGCTTTCCTCTCTGACGAAGTGTTAGCTGCCTTTGACCCAGACAGACGGACAGTAGTAGAGTGTGACTCATCTGGACGAGCAATAGGTGCTGTACTTCTGCAAGAAGACGACGAAGGTACCCTACGTACGATAGCTTACTTCTCCCGAAAGCTACTAGTGCATGAAGCGAACTACCCAATCCACGACAAGGAGCTACTAGCGGTGATCTGCTGCCTGAAAGAGTGGGACGCTGAATTACGAGGCGTACGAGAATTCGAAGTAGTTACGGACCATAAGAACCTAGAATACTTCACCCACAAGCAAAAGCTCTCCGAACGCCACGTACGATGGAACTTGGAACTAGCCCGCTTCCCAAATATGAAACTCCGCTACCGCCCTGGCAAGGAGAACGTACGGGCGGACGCCTTATCTAGGCGAGACCAAGATATGCAGAAGGACGACCTAGACGAGCATTCAGCATCAAGAGAATTCATCATGCTAGTGCCAGCCCAGACCCAGGAAAGTATTGCGGTTATGCCTGTACGAGACACTACCGACACTCAAGAAGACGTCTCTCCCCTAGTGTCGACTACACTGCCGCGACCACCACATTTTCCTACGCTCGTACGAGCCTATTGGGATAGCGCCGTGCAAGAAGATTCTCTATACCAAGAAATAAGAGCGGCTGTACGGGAAGGAAAACGATCTCTCCCAAGCTCTCGTAAGATTGCTATCTCTTTAGGCGACTGTACGATTAACGCTGAAGATAAGTTGTGCTGGCGTAATAGAGTATGGGTACCTGAATGTGAACCACTTCGGACAGGAGTAATCCAAACTGCGCACCTGTCTCTGCTAACAGGACACCCTGGACGAGAGGAAACATACAGAATTATCGCAAGAGAATGGTATTGGCCAAACATGAGCACTGATGTACGCCGTTACGTACGGAATTGCGAGCTATGCCGGAAAAGCACCCCCTGGAGGGACGGGAAACATGGGTACTTGAAAACCATTACCCGTTCCTAGTCGTACGTGGCAACATCTAACAGTCGACTTTATCACGGGTTTACCTAGCTCTCAAGGGAAAACCAATCTTATGGTAGTGAAGGACAGACTAGGCAAAGGCATCGTGCTAATCCCTATGACAAGATCGAGACAAC
>NW_006912008.1:0-2494 GCF_000338995.1 Bipolaris sorokiniana ND90Pr
CTACTTCTACTATAATACTTTTAATATCTTTTAGATTCTAATAAGTAGTTAGCTCGTATCTGTAGTTCGCGTAGTACGGCGAATACTTTGTTATTACTAATTTTATACTATTATAGGCTAGTTACGCTATTAGTAATAATTCTACCTAGTTATTCTATAACTTATTAGCGTATATCTTTAAGTACTATTCTAATGTTTAGTTTGTGCGTTTTATCTAGCTGTCTATTTCTAAGTAAAAGCTTATTAAAAGCTTCTTCTTAATACCTAACTTTACTAGAAATGTGCTCTAGTATTTAGACGTAAATAGTTTATTACGATTAGTAATAAACTCTTTAGATATTCTATACTCTAATACTAGTGCTTTAGTAACTTCGTACGCGTATTTATCTACTATAATAGTCTCTTCTATAGATATAAACTTTACTACTTTAGTTAATTAGTCTATAATTACTAAGATAGTATTGCAGAATTAAGCTAATTCTAGTTCTAATAATTTTAGAAGCTTTACTATAAAGTTTATTATTACGCTTATGTAATGGGCTGCGCCCGTGGAGTGAAAGCACGTGATTGTATCATGTGCCTACATCACGTGCCTATATCACACCGCTTAGTTAGAACTTACTCGTACGAAGAGTAGAGAAGCAAGGTATAAAGAGAGAGGTGTCGTACGACAGCTTAACTCTTCTTATCTTTCTTCTTCTGTACTATAGGTTAATGCAAACTCGTTCGAAGGCCTCTTCGCCCATAACAGCTTATCTATAGTCTAGATAGTAGCTATAAGGGTTGTAATAGACCGTAGAGCTTATATCTCTTAGGCTTATTCTAGTAATATACTAAATAGTTACTTAGTATTTTCTATACCTTTGCTCGTAAGCGTGGTATTATAAACACCTTAGCTAGTCGTCTAACTATTTCGTCTATATCTACGTGTCTATATTCTAGGGACTTATATAGGGTCTTAATAAGTTTAGTTCTTATATATAGGGGTATATACGTGCTTATATATTCTCTTAGAGCTTTAAGCTCTTTTCTATTATTTATTACTTCTAGTAGGTAGAGGTCTGTTTCCGACGCCTATAACGTTACCTTTTCCTACTATTATTTTTATAGTGTCTCTACCTACTTAACTACCTTAGCTACCTTAGCTAGTTCTAGCTAGTTGTACTTTAGACTACTATTAGGCATCGTCTTAAGTAAGGCGTTATATAGTTCTTTATAACTCTTCTCGCGTAAATTAGACCTTCTACTTAAAGCGTCTACTACTCTATTAAGTGTTCCTACGCGGTGCGTGATCTTGAAGTTAAACTAGGCTAGTATCTCTACTTATCGCACTTATTATTAGTTAAGTTTTTTCGTTATTATAAAACTTGTTAAGTTTTAGTAATTAGTAAAAACCTCGATCTGTTTAGGGAGTCCTAATAGGTACACTTCCTATTATTTAAAGGTATTAACTACTCTAAGTAGTTCCTTATTATAAATATTATAGTTAAGTTCTACTCTAGAGAACTTCCGTGAATAGTAGAATACTAGTCTCTATTTCCCGTCTAGGCACTATTATAATAATATAGCTCTGAGTGTATAGTTTAAGGCGTTAGTCTTAACCCTTATTAGTTATTAAGAGCTGTATATCTCGAGTATAGGTGCCTCTAAGAATATCTGCTTAATTCGATCGAAAGCCTCTTAATGTTTCTATTCCTATTTAAAACCTATTTCCTTCTTCGTTACTTCTATAAGGGGTGCTGTGATCTTTAAGTAATCTTTAATAAACTTTCGATAGTAATTCGCAAATTCTAAGAAGGATTAAATATTCTTAACTATTTTAGATATTAGCTATTTCTATATAGTCTATATCTTCTTTAGGTTTATTTTTACTTCTTTAGTTAATATAATAAATCTAAGAAATTCCGTTTCTTGCGTATAGAATTTATACTTTCCTAGTTAAAAGTATAGCTTATATTTCTTAAGCTTCTATAAGACCTTCTTAATATACTTAATATATTTTTCGCGTGTGCCGCTAGAGTATACTAGTATATTATCTAGATACGTAGTAATAAAGATTCTAAGGTACTTATAGAGAGCGTTATTAATAACTAATTAGAAGGTTGCTAGTACATTCGTTAATCTGAACGGTATAACCGTGTACTTAAAGAGTCTATACTTCGTTTTAAACGCTATTATCTATTTCTAATCTTCTTTAATCCTAATTTAGTAAAATCCTTCCTAAATATTAAACTTTATAAACTACTTAGCTTCCTAGAGTTAATCTATAAGCTCTGTAATAAGTAGTAAGGGATATTAGTTCTTCTAAGTAACGCTGGTTAACCTTCTAAAGTCGATATATAGTTACTACTTCCCGTTAGGTTTCTTTACAAATAAAATAGGTAAGGCTATTAAGCTTAATCTTAGTTAGATATATTCTTTCTTTAAGTTCTTCTAAATATAATCCCGCAGCTTAGCGTTATACTTAGGCGCTATAGAGTATATTAGTTCTAGG
>NW_006912009.1:0-2491 GCF_000338995.1 Bipolaris sorokiniana ND90Pr
CCAACTTCGAGTTTTCTAGAATAGGTGTAATTTTAGTCAAATATATACAAATCCATCCTAAGAAATCGATTAAAACTAGTGCCAAGTCGTGCAGCCTACGCGCTACAGAGCTAGAAGCTGGTAAAGTAGCTAATTCGAACACGTTTCACTCACGAAAACAAAAAGACACAGACCACCTAGCTGCTTACTAAGAAAGAGCTTAGTAAGAAGCTTACTAAGAATGCCGCCAGAAAGCGACACTATACGAGTTAATACTCAAGAAAATAGACAGGAAAGCCTAGGTCTAGAGGCTCAAATCGACAGAGAAATGGACGTAGAGTCCCCACCAGCCACGCCCACCCAACCAGCCAGCCAAGCTAGCTTATTTGAGCTGCCAATACTACCACCAAACAAACGGCAAGCCAACTTCTCACCAGAAATATCCCAGCCAGCCCGAAACCTATTCCCAAGCCAAAGCAATCAAAAGCCAACAGCTAAGAACGCGCAACAAGCAATTCAGTGGGCTAGAGACCTTATACTCCAGGCCTCTATAATGGCAGATTCCCACGTAGCTCAAAATAAGCTACTAGAGCTACTCGACGTCTTTAGAGACTATACTGAAACAGGCAGAGTAGCCAACCAATTCACAGAAAAGCTATCTGCCAAGCTAGCTTACCACTCAGCTACTCTAGCAAGCGCCTCACAACAGGCAACAAAAACGCTTAAGCAAGCTACAACAGCAGCTTCTAAAGCTCAGCCAACAGCCCAGCTAGCTCAAAAGCCAGCCCCAACCTCGTACGCTGCAATTGCAGCAAATAACTCAAACCAAGCCTGGACAACAGTACAGCCAAAGAAGAAGCCAGCAAAAACGACAAAACCAGCGCCCTACTACCAGATGCTACTAACACTAGCAGAAGGCCAACTAGCTAGCCCACTACTAGTTAGAAACAAAATCAACCAAGCCTTTCAAAAAGCTGGCATTAAAGGCCCAGTAGTTAAAGAAATTTGGACTACTAAGAAAAATAACCTTATCCTTACTACAACAGAGGGATACTCAGGAGACTTTCTACTTCAACAAATTAACGTCTGGGAGAGCCAGTTTGAAGTTAAGAAAGCACAGCCAATAGAAAATTGGTCAAAGCTAGTAGTACACGGAGTACCAACCACGTTCGACGGCGCTGAAAACCTTCAGCTACTCCACACAGAAATCCCAACGTACAACAAAAACCAAACGATTGTAGGGAACCCCTTCTGGCTAACTAAAAGCTGGAAAAACAAACAAGCAGGCTCAATAGTTATTGCTTTCAAATCAGAAGAAGAAGCGAAGAAGATTGGTGATAGAATTACAATTCTCGGCCAATCCCTTCGGGTTGAGAAATACCGCCAAATCCCACTAACTGCGCAATGCAGCAAGTGCCAAGGATTTGGACACAACGCTAGCAGGTGTAGAAACCTAGCTAGCTGCCAGCTCTGTGCCGAAAATCACTTAACTACGCAGCACTACTGCAGTATTTGTAAGGCAAAAGGAAAGGCGTGCAACCACACGCTACCAAAATGCAAAAACTGCAAAAACACTCACTTTGCTAACAGCAGAGACTGCGAGGTTCTTCTATCTATCAAATAATGGTAGAAAACCTTAAAGTACTACAAGTAAACTTAGATAAAAGCCCACACGCCACAGAGTCAACGCTACAACTAGCAATCGAGCTTAAAGTTGATATTATTGCAATCCAAGAGCCGTGGATTGCACCTTCAGATAGCAATAACTACGAAGCCCCAAGGTCAATAGCCCACCAAAGCTTCTACCAAATCCTTCCAAAAGCAGATCCAAGCCTCCGCCCAAGAGCTCTATTTTATATTTCTAGATCTCTAACAGCAGAGGTTAGCCAGCTAGAGGAGATAGCTGACCCCGACGCTATTGCCATCACGATCCAAGAAGGACGCTTAAAGCTTAATATCTACAACGTGTACAACCAAAAAAACGAAGAAAATATAAAAACCTTTACAAGAATACTTAAAAATACACAGCTTCCAACATCTACTATACTAGTAATAGACGCCAACGAGCACCACCCTTGGTGGGACCCAGGCTGCAAAAAAACTAGCCAAGGCGGCCAGCCACTAGCCGATTGGATAGAAGACCAGAACCTTAGCCTCCTTAATACGCCAGGAGCTACTACTTTCTTTAGACCTAATATGTCTAGAGAAACAACGCTAGATCTAACTATCGCTACACTAGATCTAGTAGACAAAGTAGAAGACTGGCAAACTACTACAGAAACTGGATCTGATCATCACGGGATACTCTTCTCAATACAGACAACAAGAGACCTAGTTAACAACTCTACTAGCCAAATAAGATATAATACAAAAAGAGCAGACTGGGATCTATTTAGAGAGGAGCTAGCTAGAGCTATACAGAACAGCGTAGCTCTACAAGCCCTAGATCAGATCGAACAACCACGAAAAGTAGATTCAAGAAACCTACTCCTAGGCCAAGACAATCAGCTTA
>NW_006912010.1:0-2486 GCF_000338995.1 Bipolaris sorokiniana ND90Pr
TCGGACACAACTTTAGCAGGTGTAGAAACCTAGCTAGCTGCCAGTTCTGTGCTGAAAACCACCTAACTACTCAGCACTTCTGTAGCATTTGCAAAGTAAAAGGAAAAGCTTGTAACCACACGCTCCCAAAATGCAAAAACTGCAAACAAACCCACTTTGCGAATAGCAAAGACTGCGAGGTCCTTCTAGCCATTAAATAATGATAGAAAACCTTAAAGTACTACAAGTAAACTTAAACAAAAGTATACAGGCTACAGAGTCAACGCTACAACTAGCAACTGAGCTAAAAGTTAATATTATTGCAATCCAAGAACCGTGGATTGCACCCTCTAGCAGCAATAGCTACGAAGCTCCAAGGTTAATAGCCCACCAAAGCTTCTACCAAATCTTTCCAAAAGCAGGTCCAAACCTCCGCCCAAGAGCTCTATTTTATATATCTAGATCTCTAACAGCAGAGGTTAGCCAGCTAGAAGAGATAGCTGATCCCGACGCTATTGCTATCACGATATAAGAAGGACGCTTAAGGTTCAATATCTACAATGTATACAACCAAAAAAACTATGAAAACATAAAAACCTTTCAAAGAATACTTGCAAACACCCGGCTACCAACATCTACTCTTCTACTAATGGACGCTAATGAGCACCACCCTTGGTGGGACCTAGGTAGTAGTAATACTAGCTAAGGCGGCCAACAACTAGCAGATTGGATAGAAGACTAACACCTTAGCCTTCTAAACACGCCAGGCACAGCTACTTTCTTTAGACCCCATCTATCTAGAGAAACAACGCTAGATCTATCTATCGCCACACCAGATCTAGAAGACAAAGTTAAAGACTGGCAAACCACGACAGAAACCGGATCTGATCACTACGGGATACTCTTCTCAATCCAGACAACAAAGAACCTAGTTAGTAACCCTACTAGCCAAAAAAGATATAATACGAAAAGGGCAGACTGGGACCTATTTAGAGAAGAGCTAGACAGAGCTATCTAGAGCAACCAAGCTCTCCAAGGCCTAGATTAGATTAACTAACCAAGAAAAGCAGATTTAAGAAACTTACTCCTAAGCCAAGACAACGAGCTTAAGCTGCAGCTAGACGCAATTGGAGAAGCTATTACTCTAGTAATCTAACAAGCTATAGATAAAGCTATTCCACAACTAAAGCTGGGGCTAAAAGCAAAGCCCTGGTGGAGCTAGGAGTTAACTAAGCTACGAAGAAACGTATCTTACTGCCAAAGGATATTCGCGCAACAACTTCAAGCTACCTCTATAGAGGAAGCCTATCTCTTTAAAAGAGACTTCCTTCTAGCACGAAACACCTACCAAATGGCAATTAAGAAAGCTAAAAGAGAGCACTGGAATAACTTTCTAGAAAAAGAAAACCCACAATCTATCTTCAAAGCTATGGACTATACAAAGGAAAAGAGAGTAGAAAGAATCCCTTCTATCCAAGGAGAGACGCTAGAAACCTCGTTTAAAGGAAAGTGTAAAGCCTTTCGAAAAGCACTATTTCCTCCGCCTCTAAGTACAGTACCACCAAGCTTCAATAACTACTAAGAGAAAGAGTGGGAGTGGCCAGCGCTATCAATAACCGAACTAGAATATGCGTGTTCTAATAAAGTAAAAAGTAGCACACCAGGCCAAGACGCTTTATCACATGAGATTATCACAGCTGCCTACCAAGCTTAACCAAACACGTTCTTTAAAGCTTACTCTCTGCTATTCAACTATGGATACCATCCAACGTGCTGGAGAAGAGCTACAGGAGCTATTCTAAAGAAGCCGTCCAAACCCGACTATTCTATCCCAAAGGCCTATAGAGTAATTACTCTTCTAAGCTGCCTAGGCAAAGTAATAGAACGGATAATAGCTAAAAGACTCAGCTACCTAGCCGAGACTACAAGCCTTCTACACAACTCACAGATAGGAGGCAGATTAAAGAAATCAGCTATCGACGCAGCTCTCCTACTTGTAGATCAAATCCAGCACCAAAAACAACAAGGCTACACTACATCAACAGTCTTTCTAGATGTTAAAGGAGCGTTCGACCACGTTTCCCACAACCAGTTCCTAAATACACTAAAAAGGCTAGGCCTACCTATCAGCCTAATCACCTGGGCTAAAACCTTTCTGTCTAATAGATCCCTAAGGCTCGCCTTTGACGGCCAAATAGAAGACTTTAGCGAGATTAATGCGGGCATTCCACAAGGCAGCCTAGTATCTCCAATCTTCTTTCTGATCTACATTAGAGATCTATTCCACCAAATAGATGGATTTCAGCTCTCCTACATCGACGACATCTCCATCACAACCTCATCAACGTCCATTAAGAAAAACGTTAAGATACTACAACAGGAGGTTAAGAAACTAGTTACTAAAGGAAAAGAACTAGCTATCGAGTTCGATATAGCGAAAAACAGAGCTATCCACTTTACAAAGAAGAAAGAAAGAAAAGAAATCCCCCTAGAGCTTCCTAGTAAGG
>NW_006912011.1:0-2465 GCF_000338995.1 Bipolaris sorokiniana ND90Pr
TTGGAGGCTTGAAGGATTAGATCTCTAGCCCAATAGATTGCCTGTTCAGAGTTCTTGGCGATTGGTTTTAGGCTAGAGGTATTCTGGTATGGATTTCTACCTCTATAGGTATTCTCTGGTGAGAAGTTGGCGTATCGTTTGTTTGGTGGTAGTATTGGTATTTCAAACACGCTAGGTGTTTGTTGGTTTTGAGTAGGTGTAGCTGGAGTAGACTCTATCTCCATTTCTCTATCAGTTTGGGCCTCTGGCCCTAGGCTCTCCTGTCTGTTTTCTTGAGTATTTACTACAATAGTATCACTGTCTGGCGGCATTTTATTACTAAGCTCTTTTCTTAGTAAGCAACTAGATGGTCTGTGTGTTTTTGTTTTCGTGAGTGAGACGTGTTCAGATTAGCTACTTTACCAGCTTCTAGCTCTATAGCGCGTGGGCTGCACGAGTTGGCACTAGTTGTAATCGATTTCTTGGGATGGATTTGTATATAATTCGCTAAAATTACACCTATTCTGAAAAACTCGAAGTTGGTGTGCCTGATCAATCTAGGTGCCCCCAGAATCGCGATCCGAACTCTATCCGGTCGGATGTGTAAGTTAGCCCTTGAGTATTTAGCGTAGCAACATCTCTGAATATGTATCAGCCGTTGTATGAGTTGCAGCTAAAAATATTGTGTTCTTACTCGATCCTGGAGCGAAAAGGCCTTTTTTTTCCATCGGCAAAGTAACGTCCGTCCCTATGTACCGAAAAACACGGTGTGCCGAAAATAACCAATTAGATCGCAAGGATCATGGAATTCTCTACGCTCCTTGCTATCCGATTGGTTATTTTCGGCACACTGTGTTTTTCGGCATACAGTGACATACGTTAGTTAGTTAGTTTGTACTACATTTTGGTATTGTGCCGGTGCACAGGGTCACGTGTGAGCCTTGTGCTGACACTATGATCCAGCCATCCCAACTATAAGAGCAGTACTTTCGTAGGTAGCAGAAGGATAAGCAAGAAATGAAGTTTTAAAATCTCTTCGTCGTGCCATTATAGCTCCCCGTAACAGTAACTACTCCACCCGCGATAACACGAGAGATTCGACACCCAACGCCCCATCCACCGTCGTAGGACTTGTAGCTGCAACACCCTCCACACCCGGACAGTATCTCGCAGAAAGATTTCTGCTATGGATAATCCCGTTCTGATTCAGGAAGGCCCAACAACAAAGACCCCTCTATTTCTCGTCCATGACGGAGGCGGCACAGTCTATCCATATTTTCTTCTGAACGAACTAGAACGCAACGTATGGGGCATCTCTAATCCTAGATTCAAAAGTCATCAAAACTGGACGGGAGGGCTACCGGAGATGGCTAAGGAATATGTTATGTTCATGAAAAGTGTATTGCATAGTGGAGAAGTTATCCTAGGCGGTATGCTAATTCTGTAGTCCACCCAGATTTGACGTAAATTGTATTAACACAGCTGTAGGCTGGTCTCTTGGTGGATGTATTGCTCTTGAGATGGCATTTGTATTACAAGACCAGGGAGATTTGAAGGTTAAAGGCCTGATCATGATTGATAGCATATACCCTAAGCAGAGGTCACGCCTGGTCGAGATTCACAGTTTTGCCTTGAATTCCCCCCCCCCCCCCCCCCCCCCCCCCACACACACACCAAAAGATAATCGCCAGGACGCTCAGAAATGTATGGTTCAAGCGGTAGAGATGCTATCAAGCTGGCACGGTCCAGATTGGTCAGAACTGAAAGTGGGAAAAGAGAGTAACGGCAGTTTGAATGCGGTTCCAATCGGACCACCGCCAACAATCTTGATTCGTGCGACCGAAAATTCGTTTCTGGAATCACAACAGAGTCACCTTGGCTGGGATGAATACAAGCAGGACTTTTTCAAGAGAATAATCCGCGTCCCAGGCAATCATTTTACTATGTTTACAGACGATCATGTAAGTCAAAGTATGTTCTGTTCTGCTTTAGATGTTGATTTTGTGCACACAGGTTGCATATGTAGCGGATGCATTACACGAAGCATGCCAGCTCTTAGAAAGGCTGACTGCCGTAGTTCCATCAAATGCCTCGTAATGCACGTGTATGGCTTACAAGCGAATCGTTATGAAGAAACTTGGATTCGCTTGTTTTTATAACGTACTCGGGCCCAACGGCTGCTTTAGCAGAATTTCAATGAAATTGCCCGCTCAAGAGCGAAATCTTGAGACTCGTTAAGCCGGTATGAAGTAGGTGGCTTGGCGCAACTACAACGATTCAAGGGCCCAACATAGGCGCGTCGCATGCATTGATATGGCAGGTTATAGGTAGTTGCATAGCTTTTGATGTTAGCTTAATGGAGTAAGGTCCGTCCCTACGTGCCGAAAAACCCTGTGTGCCGAAAACGATCAATCGGATCGCAAGAATTATGGACTTCTCTCTAACCGTCGCGATCTGATTGATCGTTTTCGGCACACAGGGTTTTT
>NW_006912012.1:0-2456 GCF_000338995.1 Bipolaris sorokiniana ND90Pr
TACCGCCGATACTGATCCGAGTAGTCTTGCCTGCGCCGTTACATTATATCAAAAGTCTCGTCCCAGCCGGTGACGGCTTCAAAACAATATCGCAGCTGTTTGTTGAAGACCACGTCAATCCCCCAAGATCCGGAGTCGACCCGGACTTCCACCGTTACGTCCCACATTCACCTAGGCAGGATCCCACTGATCTCCTGCCGGCCGAAGCCTTTGGGTTTGGAACTTCTGCGCTCCTCGCGAGGCAGATTACTTCGGTAAAAGTCGCGTAGAGTGCGCCACGCTAGAGACTCGGAGACTACCAATAACCCATCAACCTCAGAGGCAATCGCTGATGGTTAACCCACCAAAACCCGGTAGTTCTAAGGAACCACCTCGGAAATCGGTCCGACTCCAGGACCAAACCGTCTCGGAGAAGAAAGCTAGCAAGCTACCAACCCAGGAATCTCTAGAGACTTCATCCCCACGAGAAGAAGAAGAAGACGAAGACGAGGAGGATTCGGTACCAGTACTGACTATGAGAGACCTCCATAGGCAGATGGCCAGCTTAGTTAACTAAGTCCACCGACTGACCCAAGAAAACGCCGAGCTGCGGAGTAACGTAGTTCTTACCACCGAATCCCCACCAATATCGGCCGAACTACCTTCCCGCCAATCACCAAGGTACACTTCTACCACCCCCGAGCCTCCACGTATCAAACTAAGCCGTCTTATCTCATCCTCCATCAGCCAATTGAGTAATAGGAAAGATCCCACCTTTCCCCAGTGGCAAGCCGAAGTGGAAGACCGACTTAACCTAAACTCGGACCACTTCCCTACGGAACGCCACCGGATGGCCATGGTGTATAGCCACACGTCGGGTGATGCCAAGAGATACCTCGAACCCAAGTACCTATCAAAGACGGAAGGGTACCGGTTCAAGAATGCGGAGGAAATAATCGAGCTGCTTAGATCATACTTCGTAACTAGCAATGAGCAGGCGGAGAGCCGAGCCGCTTTCCACAATCTACTTATAAAAGATAGAGAGCCGTTTTCAGAGTTCAAAGCTCGTTTTATTAGTCTCGCTATTAAAGGACATATATCGGAACTGGAGTGGCCCTTCTATCTCTAGCAGAAGATTAGCCCAGCTTTACGAGTTCCTAACATGGCTGTTAAGCGTTTCTTTGACAGCTCCTTCGATGAGATGTGTAAACATCTCACTGCTTTCGAATTAGAACGACGATCAGCTCCTATCGTAGCACAATCGGAGCGACGGACCACCTACACTTCGACTGCGAAGCCTAAGTCAGCTACCTATCAGACAAGAGAGTATCGCCCACCCACGCACGAAGTAAGGTCCGACCCCGCTCCGACCCCACCTCGGGCTTTCTCGAGTGTGCCTAGGCCTGCCTCTAAGACACTAGTACCAGAACGCCAAACTACTCCTGGTAACTGCTACTAATGCGGCAAGCCCGGACACTTTGCGAGCGACTGCACAATCCCTCGGGTAAGAGAGATAGAAGCTTTCCAAGAAGAAGAGGTGTTTAAGGAAGCTGCAGAATACCAGTCGGATAAGGACCGGTCGGGAAACGACGAAGCCTAGGAAAACGCTCCGCCCTAGGCATTCACAAGTATGACCTTGCTAAGATTGATCTGTCACACTTGTTTGGAGGAAAGCACTTCCGAGTCCCCACCGTTCTTTGTTCGAAGGGTTATGGTGTCAGCCTGCAGTCGCTGGTTGATACTAGCGCCCAAGGTTTCTTATTTTTGAATTCTGCAATTGCTCGTACAATCTCTAGTTCGCTTCAGGTTCCTATCCGACGGCTACCCTTCAAGATTACAGTTAAAGGATTTTAAGATCAGGTTCAAACAAGGGTAAATCAATATATCCGGTTACACCTCTCTATCGATGGCCGCAAGGTTTACAACTGCCCTTTCGTTATTATGGATTTAGGATCACAGGACTGCATTATTGGGATTAAGTGGCTGCGCCGATTCCAGCTTCAATTAGATACGATTCGGAACCGAATCGTATGGCCAGCCAAGTACCCAGCAACTTATGATCCTGCCCCACCTATCCTAGTGCAGTTAAAACAACTAGCTGTTGACACCGAGGTTGCGAAGGATATCGAGAGACGCAACGCTCTCTGGGAGAAGGACGACTATCGGAGAAGAAACAGTCCAACCACGGCCAGTATTCAACGGATCTGTGGCCTTCTTCGACTCCCCAAAGCCCGTTCTCTACCTCCAGCACCCGACCCTGCTCCGAAACCTATCCGACCTGCACCCTCTTCCCCTCCTTCACCCCGCATCTCACTTATCTCTGCCAACGCCTTCCACTACACCATGAAACGCAAGGAAAACGAGTTCTTCACGACAAGCATCTATGAGATCGATCGTATCCTAGAAGAGAGACGACTAAAGGATGATCCTGAAAATGCTAAGTTAGTTCAGGACCGACTCCCATCCGTCTACTACTC
>NW_006912013.1:0-2448 GCF_000338995.1 Bipolaris sorokiniana ND90Pr
CCAGGGATGGCAGGGAAGTAAGGGATGGCAGGACCAAAGGCAACGGATATAAGAATGGGTTGGATTTCATTATTACATTCGTTGTGGTCAACTCAAATTGTACTTTCTTACTAGTATCTTTACTTAACAAGATTGTCACAAGTTAGTCTATCAAATAGATTAGTCTTGTCAAACCCTCCTTAAGCACGCCAACTCCACTGCATCGCCAGACAAGCCTCACGGAACACTAACGTAATACTCACCTGCCTTAGTGCGGACCAGGATAGAGAAGTATAGACCCTTACCCCGTGTAACATCTATAGGTAATTTTCTCTATATAAGATTCTAAGACTATAACTCGTCCCTTAACGTTATAATTATTAGCTTAGTATATAGGGTTTCTATAAACTTAGCACTATTAGTTTCTTAGGCGGTGTAGTACTTTAGCCCCTTTAACCTACTAATCTATTAGTAGTAGGTCGTCCTACTTAAAGTCTTAGAGTCTTATTACCTCTTATACTAGCTTAAACGTATTATTATTAGCTTATCTTACTTTATTATATAGGTCTAGATCGCTAAGAGTTTCGTCTAGTTCCTTAGTTAGGTATAGTATAGCTATCCGAAGTATCCTAATTTTTACTGCTCCTTACTTAACTTTATTTTCTAGATAGTCTCTATGGAAGTATTCTAACTTTCTATATTAGAGATATGCTTTACTATTATAACGCTTCTAGCGTTCTTCCTTAGAAAGGCCGTTGTTAAACTTTCCTTAGAATTTCTTATTTCTATCTTTAGACTTATCTTATATCTTACTAGTTATATATATATCTTCGTTATAATCTTTATTATTCTAGTGCTGTTAGGTATTAATAAGAGGTGGCTCTAATTAATATTCCTTCTAGGCTTCCTTTCATTCCTATAATCGCGTGTCGATTCTTATTACTAACTTAATTAATAAGTATAAGTTCTTCGGCTTATTATAGTATATAAGTTTATCTTTAAGATTCTCTTTTAGATCTACTTCGTATGTTATTTAAAGCGCTAAATCGTCCTAGTTAATTCGTGCTTAGTATTATTTAAACTCTACTATATAGGCTAATACTAACTTAGTCTGCTTTAGGCGAGAGATTACCTTCTCTATCTAGCTTTCGGCGTCTACTTCCCTAAAGATGCGTTCTAGTTTCTCTTTAAAGTTAGTCTAGCTGCTAAATAAGGTACGTATCTCGTTCTTAGTACCCTTATTTAGTATATTAGCTAAGAAGTCCTCTATATAAGGCTATATCTAGCTAGCTACCTTCTCTTTTATATAGGTATTAGCTATAAGAATCTTTTTCTTATTATTAGGTACGTTGTTATATCTATAGTATAAGTTAATATTAGTAAGAAACGTCCGTAGCTTAGTGCGACTTCTATCGTATTTATCTAGAGTTGCTATCTTAGGTTTCCTTATAGGTTTTTTATTTAGAGTAGCTATTATCTAGCCTACTAGTTAGTTAATTATAGTTTATATTTTAACTATCTGTTACTTAAGACTATAAACTACTTATCTAGGGTTCTTAATTTCCTTCTTGTCGTCACTTAGTATTAGCATCTTGTCGTTAATTACTAGGTTGGCTGTAGCTTTAGGACCTTAAATAGGTCTACTAGTGCTTCTCTATAACTAGTAGGTAGAAGGTATCGTAAGTCTTAATTAGGCGTCCTATTATTAATCTTTTTTTTCTACTAAATCTATAGGTAGTTAAAGTGTTATATAGGGTGGGGTGCTTATACTTCTCTAAACTTAATCTAGGTTAGAGCGAGTAGGGTAGGTAAATAGCTCCGTAAGATAGTTGTCTAGCGATATAGTAGAGTGGCGTACTTATAAGATAGATAATAATAGGTTTAATAATTTCTAATCTATATTAAATAGATTAATAAGTATTAATCTTATAAAGTTAAGTAACTAGTAAGAAAGTATAATTTAAGTTAACTATAACTGTAAAGGGCTGCGCCCGTGATCTCTACTGAAGAGGATCACGTGATCTTCGACCACGTGATATACCTTCTGTACGGACACGTGATCAGAAGCGAGCAGGTATAAGAGAAGTCTGTACTTAGTTATCTTCTCTTTTTCTTATCTTTTAGCTTCTGTACGATAGGTAGAAGCATACTCGTTCGCTAGGCCTCTCCGCCCATAACATAAGCTAAAAGATCACTTTAACCCTTCTTACTCTTTTCTCTCGTACGGAGCGAGAGAGAATTGAGAATGCAAAACGAACAAGATATAACGATGGGGCTACATGAGCCTATGCCAAACCCAGAACCTAGTAACGCCCCGCCAAGGCCTCCGACGTACGAGGAGCTCGCAGAAAGCTGGAGCCAACTTAATGCAACGAATAATCTACTCCGACGAAACCTAGACCAAATGGCTACAAGACTTAAGGACGCTGAAGGCGTACGAGAAGAACTCCAAGAGATGAAAGCCCTTTT
>NW_006912014.1:0-2441 GCF_000338995.1 Bipolaris sorokiniana ND90Pr
GTTTAAACTATTATAACTTTAGATCTAGACTAGTTAAGACTTAACAGGTTCGTGCTCTGAAAAGCTGCGATCTATAAGATTAAGTAAAGGAACTAAACTTTTGCTTAGTCAGCAGTTTATAGATATTATTTAAAGTTAAACTTAGAGTACTATAAAACGCTAACTAACACTTAAATGTACTTAATAATAGGTGTACAAAATCGGCTATAAGCTATATATAATATAATTTTTCTATTAGTATATAACATCCTAGATTATAAGCTATACTTTCTTACTAAAATCTTCTACTAAGTAGAGAATAAGAAAAAAAGCATTTTTGGATATAATGAGATATTAATACTATCTAATACTTTATATACCAGCCCTTTGCTTCTACTATAGTATTATAACGCCTAGGTAGTAATAAAATATAATTATCTATATTCTATTGTGATAAAGCTTACTACTTCTCTTTTATAGCTTTAATAAAGCTATTAATACTCTCTTTATTAATATCTAGGCCTAAAGATCCAAATGGACGTTTACTAAGACGGTCTTTAAGTAAACTCCACACGTTTTCTATTAGATTTAAATCAGGACTATAGGGTGGATGAGGATAAAGCTTGACTTTATTTCTTAAAAACTAAGCAAAAACGTTCTTTGTAGTATAGATTTTAGAGTTATTCTGCTAAAATTGCCACTCTATATAGCTATTAGTATCTATTATAGTTTATATTATTTAATGATTACTTATCTTAGCGCAGGGAGAAAAATAAACTAAAAAGATGATATAAAAAAGCTATATAACTTACCGCGTTTAATATTAGGTTTAACTTAAGGTATTAGAGTTTTACGGATATAGTAGCGATTATTAAAGTTTATAGTTGTTTTTCGTGTCTTAATAACAACTAAATCAGATCGTCTACCTATCTAAATAGCTCCCCAGATTTAAATAGATATATCCCGAGCTAGATTTCTATTAGCTAAATAGCTACTAGAGAACTAAATTAAATTTAAAAAACTAGATAAAAAGCTAAATAAAATAGCCTATTAGGAATATTTTTCAACTTACTTTTATTCCTAGTAGAGACTAGTTCTTTACCAGCTTTATTTTAAGTACTTTTTCGGTAATACTCGTTCCTAGAACCGTGTCCACGCTAGATTACTAACTCATCTGAGAATATAATCTTCGTAAAATTAATATTTTTAATATCCTTTAACTACTCCTTAGCAATAATAAGCCTATTTTTAGCTTTAAAAGCGTTTAAAATAGACTTTTTATTTACTATATTACAGCTATATCCTTCATCTTTTAAAAGCCGCTATAAGATTCTAGTAGATATATTAAGACTATTTTCAACTAATAGTCTTTTATTTTGCTTCTTAGGACTCCGAGTTAAGTCCCTATTAATAGCTCTTTTAGCTCTAGTTGAAGTCTTTGAAACCCGGCCTTTACTAGCTCTTTCTAGTTGGATTTTTAGTTTTTTCTTCTTCTTAATACGATAAATAGCGTTGTAAATAGTCTTAGGAGACTTATTAAGGGTAATAATTATATTTTTAGAACCGATTTTTGCGTTAAGTAAACGAGAGATTTCAGTTTCTCATTTAGAAAATTTAGGAGCCATTTTGAGGACTTAGAAGACTAGAATTTAGAACTAAGTAGAGATTAAGATATACTATCTAGCTACTAGTCTAGATTAGTAATATTTATTACGTAATCTATAGCTAGGTTTTTATATTAAAGATATTGAATTAACAAACTAAGAAACTTGACGTGAAAATTAAGTCACGTGATGTTTACTAAGGATATACTTACACATATTCTCTTTAGTAAAATCTATACGTCTATTAAAATGTTATATAAGCTTTAATAATCGATTTTTAATAACGTCTGTTTTAACCCTATATATTCTTAGTTAGCTGCTTACTAAGCAAAAAGCTAGTGGCCTAATTTAATCTCCTAGATTGTAGCTCTTCAGGGCACTTATTAGTTTAGTTCTAGCTAGGCTGGATCTAAAGTTATAATAGATTAAAAACTAGAACTTGTTTAATTACGTTTTACTTGTGTCACCTCTCTGTATATTATAAGAATAATAAGTAAAGAGCTATATAGATATAAGATCGTATTATATTAAAGTATAAGATGTAGAATTAAGAGCTAATAGAGTAGTTCTTAAGAGTGCGCGTAATAAGAAACTATATTAATTAAAAGATTATACTAGTCTATAACGTATATATTAATAAGATCGCGAAGAAGTTTAGTCTAGATAGTTAGTAGTTTCCGCTAACTCTACTACTATTAGAGGAGCTAGTTAAGAACGAAGGTAAGGTGATAAAGTAATAGATTAAGGTATATTATGAAAGAGTTAGTTTAGTACATATTATATACTATAATTATACTTAGGCTAGACATTACGTTTACTATATTAAAGTTATTATACTTCTTAACTAACCTAAGTAAT
>NW_006912015.1:0-2398 GCF_000338995.1 Bipolaris sorokiniana ND90Pr
CGTCAAAGGTAATGGATCATCNCGGGGCTCGGAGTCACGTGATGTGCCATCTCGCCAAGGCCAGCCATCTGAGATGGCAGGACGCCGAGAGATGGCAGTGCCATCTCTACCATCTCGCCAAGGAGAGATGGGCAAGATGGCAGGACTGGAAGCAATGAGGATATAAGGATGGATGGATTTCATTATTACTCTCGTTGTGGTCAACTCAAATTGTACTTTCTTACTAGTATTGTTACTTCACAAGATAGTTACATGTTAGTCTATCCAATAGATTAGCGTTGTCAAACCCGGTTACATCCATAACTCTTTTCCACTACGAATCGCCAGACAACCTCACGGAGCTCTTCATCCCATCTCACTCGCCCTAACCCGGACCGAGCTTAGAGAAGTATCAGCACCCAACCCCGTGTAACATAATAGCGCAACTAGCCTATAATAGCACGAAATTAGTAATAACAAAGTATTCGCCGCACTACGCGAACTATAGATATAAGCCGACTACTTACTAAGATCTAAAGAATATTAAAAGTATCGTAGTAGAAGTAGATAATAAAGTAAAGCTTATACGAGAATTATACGAAGAATTAAGTAAGAATATAGCTTAGCAAAACCTTATAACGTCTAAAGTAGTAAATAAACTAAGAATTAAAAGACTAACCTTTAAAAAGAGGGATAAAGTTTTTCTATTAAGATAAAACCTAAAAACTAAAAGACTATATAGAAAATTAGATAACCTCTAAATAGAACTATTTAAGATTCTAGAGGAAATAGAGAAAGTAAACTATAAGTTAAAACTTCTATAAGGTATATAAATCTACTCTATCTTTTATAAGAAACTCCTAAAACTAGCACCTTTAGATACTAAGCTAGTAATAAATATAGAGCTTAAAGACGATAAGTATAAGGTTAAGAAAATTAAGAACCTACAGAAAATTAGTAGTTAGTAAAAGTACTTAGTTAAGTAGTAAGGATAGCCTAAAAGCTATAATACTTAAGAACCTAAAGGAAATCTAATAAACTATGAGTTACTAGTACGTAAATACTACTAGAAATACCTAGAAAAGCAAGAGAAAGCCCCTTAAAGAGGAAGGAATAGTTAAAAGAAGAATTATAGTAATCAGCCTATAACCTACCTAGATTAGCTAATAGTCTAAATAGCGATAATTCAATAATAGGAAGGCCCGTACCCCTAGGGGCTAAGCTCCTCTCAGCCTACTCTTTCGCTTAGTCTTAAATAGTAATTATCGTAAGATCGCGACGCGCGAAAGACTATTTACGCTTCCTTACTTTTAGAAGTTCGAGCTTCTATTAAGAAAGCTATATCTTAAGATAAGCTATAGCTAGTTCTCATTCTTTACGCTCCTCCTAAACTTTCTTCTACTCTTTCTTAAAAACGAAAAGACTATACTTAGCACTAATAGAAATATAACTAGCGTAATAACTAGACGTTATCTCTATAAAGTAACGTAACTTCTTCTCTTTACAACGCTTATAGCGAAACTCTATTTTAAGACTCTCTTACTCTACGTAGACAGCCTAGAAACACTTCTACTTAGTTAAAGTTTAAGAACGTAGAGTATAGAGCTTTTAGACCTTAGGTATAGTTAGGAAGACTATAAGATAGAGACAGCTATAATAAGTAGACGGGCTCTAACTTTATATATAGCTAGCGTCTCAACACGCAGTATAGGAAAACAATATTCTAGAGTATTAAGATAATAGCTCTAAGAGGGGAGGTAATATTATAAGTAATAAGAAGAATTTGTTAGAGATATAAGCTAATCAGCTAATCTCTGACATAATCCGGGTGCTCGGCACTGTAACGGCGCAGGCAAGACTACTCGGATCAGTATCGGCGGTAGTGTCACTCAGAGGCATATGGGAGTGCGTGGGACATCAAACGAGCCTTGATTCGAATAGACACCTATAGGCCTTGTACGAAAGGATATCAAAAGTCTACAGAGCTAGCTACAGGGAGTGTCTCCTTATATACTTATCTTAGTCGGATCCGAATCGGATCCGACCTCACAACGAGTGGTTGATGAAGAGGGCGGCGAGTACTACCTCCGATCCGGCTCTGGGATTGGTCCGATACATGGCGAAGTTGTAACATCGTTACACTACCCCCCTCTTAGTAGACAGCTAGTCCCATAGCTGTAAGACTGTTCTTATGCCTCTCTATTGCAGTTCCTCCACGCCAGCGCGAGAGACTGTTTCGGGTGACTTTCGGCTTATTCTATACCCACTTTTCTTTTCTTTCCCTACACTCGATCATCCTGCAGCGAAGTCATATCGTCTATACCTTTCTCCCAAGCTTGAATCCACTGACCAAGGGCCCGAGGAGGTCCCGGCTTCGATGAGATTTGTTCATGAAACTCTCTAAGCTTATGATGAGCTC
>NW_006912016.1:0-2388 GCF_000338995.1 Bipolaris sorokiniana ND90Pr
GCTATTCGTGGCGTAGACGAGCATCTTAAGCGCCAACATAAGCTATCAATAGTAGAGAGAAGAGCGCTACTAAGCGCGTATAGTAACCTCTCTCTTCTATCGCTAGACTAAGTGCCTCTACCTACCCCCTACACACCACCATTACTAGATCTTAGCGCGCTAGAAGATGCACTAATCTGCTATAATATAATATGTAGCTTTATTATTATAAGCCGCAAGTACATATAGAAGCATGTAAACTAGTAGTATAGTATCTACCTTACCCGCTAGTTAACTACCTTAGCTATCTCGTACGCTAAGCACGCAGCCTAGCTATAGAGGCCTATTAAGGTACAGACCTTTTTCCGAGAGAGGCGCTATGTGCGCTACTTTATCGTCCAAGAGTAGAAGTAGTAGTAGCAGCAGCAGCAGCAGCAGCAGCCGCAGCCATACTAGAAGCCCTTACTACTGACTAAGCTATCTAGTGTCGCAAAGCTATTCCCGTGGCATAGCACACAGAAAGAAGCAGCTACCTAGCTATGGCTATCTCTATTATCTAATAGTAGCGATAGCAGCAGCCCTAGAATAGCTGAGCAGGTTACGTACATACGGCGTCTATCCCAAGCGCTTATCTACTGGAAAGTACATTATCTACCATTTAGCAGCCCACTTATCCACTTTCTCGCTGCTCTTAGTATCTATCTAGAGACTAGCCGCCTACGTAATAATACTAATTTCTATTCTTAATCCTAGATATCTTAGCGGGTTTACGGACCGTAATCCTATAAGTTTACATAGGCGCTGGGATTAAGATACAACTTCTATAATAGATATAGAAAACTTATGCGAATTTACATAATATCTTCTAAATAATTAGTAGTAGCTAGCTTATGTGCTCTCAACTTTACTTCATATTAAAAGGTTGCTTATTAGTGTTCTTCGATTTCCTTCTTAGATAGTTCTAGGCGTAAAGCTAGTATGAGCGATGGCTTAATTAGAATCTTAGTGTCACGGCGCTAGCTGATATAGCAGCGGACCGGCCATTTCCAGGTGCAAGAGGCTGGAAATCCTCGGGCGGCTACTAGGGCTGCTACACCAGCTAGGTGGCTAGTGCACGGCTTGTAACGATGTTACAACTTCGCCAAGTATCGGACCCATCCCAGAGCCGGATCGGAGGTAGTATTCGCCGCCCTCTTCATCAACCACTCGTTGTGAGGTCGGATCCGATTCGGATCCGACTAAGATAAGTATATAAGGAGACACTCCCTATAGCTAGCTCTGTAGACTTTTGATATCCTTTCGTACAAGGCCTATAGGTGTCTATTCAAATCAAGGCTCGTTTGATGTCCCACGCACTCCCATATGCCTCTGAGTGACACTACCGCCGATACTGATCCGAGTAGTCTTGCCTGCGCCGTTACAACCCGTTCGCCAGCCTAGTTGTGATGACGCTGCCATCCTATCCTGCACTGCCATCCTAGATGGCCAGCCTTGGCGGGATGGCACATTACGTGACCTAGCCCCGCGATGATCATCTTACCCGTTGGGATCCCCAGTGGTTTCCCAACCATTCATCGTCATACCTAGGGAGAGAATCCTTTCTGCTGTTACTTGTAACAGAAAGCTAAAGTAGCTACCCACTAGAAAGCCCGCCAAGCCACCTACAAACGACTTTAAAAAGCTATTAAAATCTCTTAAATAGGCAAGAAGCCTAGCTCTAAGCGCTGTGCTAAGCTAGTATTAAAAAAATATTATCGTTAGTAGTAGTGGTGGTGCGCAGCTAGCCGATCGATCAGCTGCACCACCATCACCACGCTCGCGTTCAGGCCGCCCCATTAAGCTACTAATCAAATATTAGTAGATAGATTAGATAGATGATACTAATAGATTACTACACTAAAATCTCTTGCGATAATAACTTTTATGTAGAGCTCTATAGCTTCAAGTTTATGATAGTACTGTTGGGGGAAAATCCGGCGTTGGCCCGTCCGCGGCGTTGGCCCGTCCGGCACCTCTACCCCACTCTCTGCAGGAAGTGTGCATTCCGGCAGTTTCTCCGCGCGCACGCACGACACCGAACACCAACTTTGTGATTTTATGGTACCCTTCAAAACAATTAAATTTTTGTTAGAAATCACTCCTAAAGCGCCTAATAAGGCAACTCACAACTCATATCGGGCCCAGCCCTCCCTCTGACAGAGAGATGGCGGTGCCAGGTACCCCAGGGCAGACACTTCGACCTCCAGAAGTGACACACACGCGCCCTGAGGACCCAAATACCCCTAGCCTAGCTAACCTACGCACTACAAAAAGACACAGGCAAGCCGAAGCAGCGCCTATACCTATATCGTTCGGTGGTAGTGCTAACAAGAGACAACTGGTGACGGGCGCGGTTACGGAGAAGATCAC
>NW_006912017.1:0-2379 GCF_000338995.1 Bipolaris sorokiniana ND90Pr
TTCTTTTATAAAACAGGTAATTCCAACCTCGCTCGAAGGCCTCTTCGCCCTTAGAGGTGCCGGACGGGCCAACGCCGCGGACGGGCCAACGCCGGATTACGTCCTCCAACACCAATTATTCCATCCACTTCAACCACCCATAACGTGACCACAATGCAATCAATTGACGCTGCGCTTGCTGCTATTAACGCTTTGAAGCCTAATGAAAAACTTGTGTATTCTCAAATTGCAAAAAAATATGGTGTTGACCCAGGAACGCTGAGCCGCCGCCACCGAGGTATTTCTCGCTCCAGACAAGCAGCTGCACAAAACCAGCAGGCAGTCCACCCACAACATGAAGCTGAGCTTATCGACTATATCGATAGACTCACTAAGCGAGGCCTAGCACCCACACGGAGTATCATTCGAAATATCGCGTCGCAGCTAGCTCAGAAGCAGCTCGGATATCACTGGGTTGATCGCTTTGTTCATCGTAACTCGCATCTCGTTATACTCAAGCGCACCACGCCAATCGATCGTAGCCGGCGCCGAGCTGATTCAGAAAAGAAATATCAGCTCTACTTCGAGCTTCTACGCCAAAAAATCGATCAATATAAAGTAGAGCCGCGACATATATATAATATGGATGAGAAGGGCTTTATGATTGGAGTACAGTCCCGCTCAGTCAGAATCTTTTCTAAAGCTGCTCTCAAGTCCAAATTGAAAAGATCAAATATTCAAGATGGTAATCGCGAATGGATTACGCTGATTGCATGTATCTGCGCGGATGGATCGTATCTAGATCCAAGCATCATCTACTCCAGCAAATCCAGCTCTATCCAGAACTCATGGCTCCAAGGTTTTGATCCAGATATACATACTGTGTATATCACCGCATCAGCCACTGGCTGGTCGAATGATAATATCGGTCTCCAATGGCTCAAACAAGTGTTCGATCCAGCCACCAAGCCAAAAGCTCGATCTTCTTACCGATTACTCACCATGGATGGGCACCATAGTCATATAACGATGGATTTCATTGACTATTGTGATCAGAATAAAATACTATTGGCTATATTCCCGCCGCACTCAACGCATACGCTGCAGCCGCTCGATATTGGATTATTTAAGCCACTATCTACCGCATACTCGAACGAGCTATCAAACTTCACCGATACCAGCCAAGGGCTGATACCATTCACCAAATCTCACTTCTTCCCAATATTCTGGAGAGCTTGGTGCGCAGCGTTCAAGGAATCATCAATTCTCCATGCTTTTAGAGCTACTGGACTCTCACCATTCAATCCAGAAGTTATACTTCAAAAATTCAGAACTATAGCTACTAATAGCGATAGAGACGTATCAGTAGAATCAGCGTCTAATTGGAGAGCGATTCGACAGCTACTTAATCAATCTACAAGTAGTAGATCGATCTCAGCGCTTAATAGAATCCTGATGAAACTATCCGCCGATACAGCGTTTCTTCAACGAGAAAACGAGCAGCTCCGGGCAGCTCTCATCGATGAGAGACAGCGCAAGGAGCGTATCCAGCCTGGTACGCTCGAGCTGTCTGACGATTATCATGGTGGAGCTACTTTCTGGTCTCCACGGAAGGTGCGAGAAGCTCGCCGCCAATATGAGCAGAAACAGCGCGATCATGAGGAGTTACAACGCCAAAAAGCTATCGCGGTTAAAGCTAGAGAGGAGAGAAAGCTACTCAAAGCTCAAGAACTAGATGCGCGACGGCGGGCGCGGGCACAGGCAAAACTAGATCGTGAGAGGCAGAAAGCTGAAGCAGCTGCCCACCGGATAGCCCGCCAAGCCGCCCACAAACGACTTCAGAAAGCTATCAAAATCTCACAAAGGGGAAAGAAGCCTACCTTCAAGCGCTCTACTGAGCTAGCATCAAAGAATATTATCGTTGGCAGTAGTAGTGGTGGTGCGCAGCGAGCTAATCGATCAGCTGCACCACCATCACCACGCTCGCGTTCAGGCCGCCCCATCAAGCTGCCAATCAAATATCAGTAGATAGATCAAATAAACAATACTACGAGATTACTATACTAGAGTTTCTCGCGATAATAGCTTTTATGTAGAGCTCTACAGCTTCAAGTTTGTGATAGTACTGTTGGGGAGAAATCCGGCGTTGGCCCGTCCGCGGCGTTGGCCCGTCCGGCACCTCTAGGTGGTCTGTGTGTTTTTGTTTTCGTGAGTGAGACGTGTTCAAATTAGCTACTTTACCAGCTTCTAGCTCTATAGCGCATGGGCTGCACGGCTTGGCACTAGTTGCACTCGATTTCTTAGGAAGGATTTGTATATATTTAGCTAAAATTACACCTAGTCTGAAAAACTCGAAGTTGCTTGGTGTGCTTGATACACTTGATTGCTTGATTATTCAAA
>NW_006912018.1:0-2378 GCF_000338995.1 Bipolaris sorokiniana ND90Pr
CCAGCCAGCTGCGTTAATCGCTGCGATCAGCGTTACCCACTCGCGATTGCCTGGCTCAACTGCCTTTGGCCGGCCTCTTCTCTCTGACGCTGTTACGACAAGCTGAGTCGTGATCTTGCCTATCATAAAGCCAGCTTCGTCAAAGTTATAGACGTCTTCGTCGTAGATGCCGTACTTGGCCTTTGTCTGCTCCACAAGCTCAAACCAGCTCTTAATTAGGGCTGGATCTTCACATAGAGCTCTCTGCCTATCGTACGCTCGATTAAAACGCGTTGTAAGAGAGCCTGTACGCCTAATAAAGTTGGCTGGCCACTTCTGCCTAACGTGGCCAGCACCACGTGCAGCTAGTAGCTTATCAGCCATATCACGTACGGCAGCGTAGGTAGGCGCAAATCCACGCTGATCTAGATCAAGTATATGGCTTATAATCACCTCCTCTTCTATCTGAGTAAGCTTTTTTGAGTTGGGCTGGCAATCGCGTCTCGCACGCTTCCCAGCGCGTCGATTGCGTAACGTTGATTCAGGCACGTTAAAGATTGAAGCTGCGCGTCGGCCTGTTTGAATTTGATTAGAATTAAGAGATTGTATAGTAAGCTGAATATCTGATTCATTTGAGAGTAATTGAATAGCGTGGCGTGGAGCCATGATAAAGGCAAGTGTAATAGAGTAAGAAAGTTGGTGAGGTGCGCGACTCGCTTGCCTGCGCGACTCGCTTATCCGCCACGTTATACTCTCACTCCCGTGACATTAATTAGCCAATAAATCCATTATCCAATAAGTTATTAGCCCGGATTTCCGCTGCAAAAATACTCTCCTCCCTTACTTTTATCCTTATTTACTAACAAATGACTGCCTTGGTTATTCGGCATGCTAAACAAACGAATGGAGCTACTAACGTTAAAACTAACGTGTTCCACCAGTAAGCTGGAAACACCAGTAAGCTGAACGCCCCACCAAACCTGGCGCGACTCTCTTCACAACCACCACAATGCCGCGACAATAACGCTCTATACAGACTTCTCGTGAAGGTAGAATAGATCTTGCTATTGCGTCCTATAATAGTAATTTAAGTCAGTCTATTCATGCTCTTGCAAAAGCGTATAATATGCCAAAATTAATACTATACACTCGTCTCTGCGGCACCTAGCCACGATTAGAGACAGTCTCTGTCAACCGAAAGCTATCGCCTATTAAAGAGTAGTCCCTCGTGCAGTAGATCCTAGCTCTTAACCAGCGTAGATTTCTGCTCTATATCATCGACGTACGACGTATAGCAGACACTCTTCTTGCTGTGCGCGGCCAAGATCCACCTCTACTACCTATTAGTAAGAACTAGGTATCGCGCTTTATCCAGAGCCAGCTTAAGCACTAGATAAAGTAGACTAGAAGGCTGTATAGTTAGTGCGCCTCCTATAAGGATCCTATTGTAATTGCAGCCTAGTTTAAGCTAGTAGAAGAGATACGCTAGACGTATAGTGTTCTTAACTAAGATATCTATAACTTTAACGAGACTAGATTCGCGATAGGTGTCGCTATAACGTTAAAGGTAGTTACTAGCTCTAATAGAAATAGTTAAGTAGTTATTATCTAGCTAGGTAATTGCGAGTAGGTAACAGCGATTAAGTGCGTAAACGCGTCTAGCTGGTCTCTACTACTTATAGTTCTCTCTAGCAAAGTCCGCTAGGCTGGCTAGTATAATGGGCTCCTATCTAACTAGACGATCGGCGTCTTAAATAACGGCTAGATAATAGACGAGCTTAGTATAGAGTAAGTAAAGCACTTTAATTGTAACGGCGCAGGCAAGAATACTTGGATTAGTATCGGCAGTAGCGTCACTTAGAGGTATATGGGAGTGCGTGGGACGTTAAACGAGCCTTAATTCGAATAGACACCTATAGGCCTTGTACGAAAGGATATCAAAAATCTATTAAGCTACTATAGAGAACGGGTGGGGTTTTATATTAGTAGATCTGCCCTAGGCTAGTTCGTGCCTATGTTCGGATCCCTTTCGGATGTTAGTTCGGTAGGTACTCGAACCGTTACAATAATCAGCATACAGCCGCTTGTATAGCTAGAGTCTATCTGTAACGGTTCGAGTACACACTGAACTAACATCCGAAAGGGATCCGAACATGGGCACGCACTAGCCGAGGGCAGATCTGCTGATATAAAACCCCACCTTCTCCATACCGTAGCTCGATAGATTTTTGATATCCTTTCGTACAAGGCCTATAGGTGTCTATTCGAATCAAGGCTCGTTTGATGTCCCACGCACTCCCATATGCCTCTGAGTGACGCTACTGCCGATACTGATCCGAGTAGTCTTGCCTGCGCCGTTACATTATATCAAAAATCTCACCACCGCCGGTGACGGCATT
>NW_006912019.1:0-2363 GCF_000338995.1 Bipolaris sorokiniana ND90Pr
GGCAATGAGCAGGCGGAGAGCCGAGCCGCTTTCCACAATCTGCTTATGAAAGATAGAGAGCCGTTTTCTAGAGTTCAAAGCTCGTTTTATTAGTCTCGCTATTAAAGGACATGTATCGGAACCGGAGTGGCCCTTCTATCTCTAGCAGAAGATTAGCCCAGCTCTGCGAGTTCCTAACATGGCTGTTAAGCGTTTCTTTGACAGCTCCTTTGATGAGATGTGTAAACATCTCACTGCTTTCGAATTAGAACGACGATCAGCTCCTATCGTAGCATAATCGGAGCGACGGACCACCTACACTTCGACTGCGAAGCCCAAGTCAGCTACCTATCAGACAAGGGAGTATCGCCTACCCACGCACGAAGTAAGGTCCGACCCTGCTCCGACCCCACCTCGGGCTTCCTCGAGTGTGCTCAGGCCTGCCTCTAAGACACTAGTACCAGAACGCTAAGCTACTCCTGGCAACTGCTACCACTGCGGCAAGCCCGGACACTTTGCGAGCGACTGCACAGTCCCTCAGGTAAGAGAGATAGAAGCTATTCAAGAGGAAGATGTGTTCGAGGAAGCCGCAGAATACCAGTCGGATGAGGACCGGTCGGGAAACAACGAAGCCTAGGAAAACGCTCCGCCCTAGGCATTCATAAGTATGACCTTGCTAAGATTAATCTGTCACACTTGTTTAGAGGAAAGCACTTCTGAGTTCCCACCGTTCTTTGTTCGAAGGGCTATGGTGTTAGCCTACAGTTACTAGTTGACACTGGCGCCTAAGGTTTCTTATTTTTAAATTCTGCAATTGCTCGTATAATCTCTAGTTCGCTTCAGGTTCCTATCCGAAGACTGCCCTTCAAGATTACAGTTAAAGGATTTCAAGATCAGGTTCAGATAAGGGTTAACCAATACATCCGGTTGCACCTCTCTATTGATGGCCGCAAGATCTATAACTGCCTATTCGTTATTATAGATTTAGGATCACAGGATTGTATCATTGGTATTAAGTGGCTGCGCCGATTCCAGCTTCAATTAGATACGATTCGGAACCGAATCGTATGGCCAGCCAAGTACCCAGCAACTTATGATCCTGCCCCACCTATCCTAGTGCAGTTAAAACAACCAGCTGTTGACACCGAGGTTGCGAAGGATATCGAGAGACGCAACGCTCTCTGGGAGAAGGACGACTATCGGAGAAGAAACAGTCCAACCACGGCCAGTATTCAACGGATCCGTGGCCTTCTTCGACTCCCCAAAGCCCGTTCTCTACCTCCAGCACCCGACCCTGCTCCGAAACCTATCCGACCTGCACCCTCTTCCCCTCCTTCACCCCGTATCTCACTTATCTCTGCCAACGCCTTCCACTACACCATGAAACGCAAGGAAAACGAGTTCTTCACGACAAGCATCTATAAGATCGATCGTATCCTAGAAGAGAGACGACTAAAGGATGATCCTGAAAATGCTAAGTTAGTTCAGGACCGACTCCCATCCGTCTACTACTCGTACCGAGACGTGTTCAGCAAGACTGCCGCTAATCAGCTACCTGAACACCGCCCGTACGACCACAAGATCGTTCTCACCGAACCTCTGCCGAATCAGTTCTGTCCCCTGTACAAGCAGAGCACCGAAGAGCTCCAAGCGACTAAGGCGTTCGTCATAGAGAACCTTCAGAAGGGATACTTTTCCCCAAGCCACAGCTCTTTCGCGTCACCAGTCCTTTGTGTTCGGAAGCCAAACGGAGACCTACGCATCTGTATGGATTACCGCAAGCTCAATTCTATCACACGCAAGGATGCGTATCCCATCCCGCGTATCGATGAGCTACTTGCTCGTCCCCACAAGGCCAAGATCTTCACCAAGCTTGATATACGCGCGGCCTTCAACAAGATCCGGATGGACCCCGACTCTGAGGAGTACACTACATTCCGTACACGTTACGGAACGTACAAGACCAAGGTATTGCCCTTCGGGCTATGCAACGGTCCGGCAACCTATCAGCGATACATGAACGATGTGCTGATTGATTACCTGGACAACTTCTGCATCGCCTACCTGGACGATATCCTTATCTACTCCGAGTCGGAGGCGGAACACATCCGACATGTGCGCAAGGTACTAGAAAGGCTACGGCAAGCAGGACTCCAAGTCGACATCAAGAAGAGTGAATTCCATGTCACTCGGACAAAGTACTTGGGGTATATCCTCACTAATAAAGGACTAGAGGTAGATCCTGACAAGGTAGAAGCCCTCCGCAACTGGGTCCGACCCACCACCGTTACTGGTGTGAAGTCGTTCCTAGGCTTCACAGGATTCTATCGGCAATTCGTCCCAGAATACTCGCGAGTTGCCAAGCCAATTATCGCACTCCAGAG
>NW_006912020.1:0-2335 GCF_000338995.1 Bipolaris sorokiniana ND90Pr
ATCAGCTCGATTTTGCGACACAATCCTAGTAATCGTAGACGACTGACTAAGGCAGCGAAATTTGTGCCCACAGAAGAGACTATTACGGCAGATGAATGCGCGTACGAGGTCACAAAGGCACTAGTGTCAGAGCATGGGATACCTGAAGAGTTCATCACCGATCGTGATAAACTGTTTACGTCTAAATACTGGAGCACATTCCTGGCAAAGTTAGGTGTCAAGAAGAAGCTTTCGACAAGCTTTCACCCGGAAACAGACGGCCAGACGGAACGAACGAACCAGACATTAGAACAGTATCTACGGATGTACGCCAACAAGTTGCAGGACAACTGGGTAGAACTGCTACCAACAGCGCAATTGGCCTACAACAGTACGAAATCAGCAACGACGAAGCATTCGCCGCACTACGCGAACTACGGATATGAGCCGACTGCTCACCGGGATCCAAAGGACATTGAAAGTATCGCGGTAGGAGCAGACGATAAAGCGAAGCTTATGCGAGAATTGCACGAAGAATTGAGCAAGAACATAGCTCAGCGAAACCTCACGACATCCAAGGCAGCGAATAAACTAAGGATTGAGGGACCAACCTTTAAGAAGGGGGACAAAGTTTTCTTGTCAAGACAAAACCTGAAAACTAAACGACCATGCAGAAAATTGGACAACCTCCGAATAGGACCATTCGAAATCCTAGAGGAAATAGGAAAAGTAAACTACAAGTTAAAACTCCCACAAGGCATGCGAATCCACCCTGTCTTTCACAAGAAACTCCTGGAACCAGCACCTCCAGATGCCGAGCTAGCAACGGACATAGAGCTCGAAGACGACGAGTACGAGGTCGAGGAAATCAAGGACCTGCGGAAAATCGGTAGTCAGTGGAAGTACTTGGTCAAGTGGCAAGGATGGCCCGAGAGCCATAACACTTGGGAACCTGAAGGAAATCTAACGAACTGCAAGTCACTGGTACGAGAATACCACCGGAAGCACCCGGAGAAGCGAGGGGCAGCCCCTCGAAGAGGAAGGAATAGTCAAAAGAAGGATCGTAGTAATCAGCCTGTAACCCGCCCAGATCAGCCGATGGTCCGGATAGCGATGGTTCGACAGCAGGAGGATCAGTACCAGGGGCCGAACTCCCCGCGACCTGCTCTTTTGCGCGCTCCAACTCTTTCAGCACCGCTAGATCGCGACGAGCAAACGAGTGCTCTTGCTCCTCAGCCTCTAGAAGCTCAACCTTTCTTTGAGCCAATTGCGCCTCTAATTGGGCAATCTCAAGACGCTTCTGACGCTTTTCTCGCTGAACCTTCTCCCAATCTTCATCAGAAACAAAAAGACTACACTCCGCCTTTACGGCAATACAACCCGCACACTGCCCAGACGCTGTGTCAACGAAACAACGTAGACCCTTCTCCTTGCAACGATCACACTTGGCAACCATTTCTAAACAAGCACTCTCTACTTTCGAGGCACGATATTGGCGCTCCTCGGTTGAAGTGTACTTTCGAGATCGGCGAACAGGCTGGACCTTGGGCATGGTTAGGAAGGCTACGAGGCAGAGACGGCTACAACGAGTGGACGGGCTCTAACCTTATATGCAGCCGGCGTCTCAACACGCGGCACGGGAAAACAATAGTCCAGGGTATCGGGACGATAGCCCTAAGAGGGGAGGTAATGTTACAAGTAACAAGAAGGATTCTCTCCTTGACAAATGACGAGATGGCTGAAGGCCTATGGACGTCCACGTCAGAAGGTAATGATCATCGCGGGGCTAGGTCACGTGATGTGCCATCCCGCCAAGGGCAACCATCCGAGGGATGGCAGGACGCCTTGGGATGGCAGCCATCCCCAACATCACAACCATCCCAGGGATGGCAGGGAAGTAAGGGATGGCAGGACCAAAGGCAACGGATATAAGAATGGGTTGGATTTCATTATTACATTCGTTGTGGTCAACTCAAATTGTACTTTCTTACTAGTATCTTTACTTAACAAGATTGTCACAAGTTAGTCTATCAAATAGATTAGTCTTGTCAAACCCTCCTTAAGCACGCCAACTCCACTGCATCGCCAGACAAGCCTCACGGAACACTAACGTAATACTCACCTGCCTTAGTGCGGACCAGGATAGAGAAGTATAGACCCTTACCCCGTGTAACATATCGTAGTCGCTCTTAGAGATAGAGTATCTACTACTAAAGCTGCTCTACTATATACAGTGTTTCTACCTACGTTTTAGTAGTACTATCTACGTCTATCTATAGTGAGATAACGTTTAGACGACTGTTAGCGACGATAGAACGCGATCTAGATAAGAAGAGATAAGGCCTGTCGCTTAAAA
>NW_006912021.1:0-2317 GCF_000338995.1 Bipolaris sorokiniana ND90Pr
TAGCTAAGGTAGCTAAGGTGGCCGAGCAGGTAGAAACGCTACAACAGCAATGGCAGCAGCGAGCAGCCAGCTGGCAGTTCGAGCCCGACGAAGCAGGCTCCGACGAACTGTTGAACGATGAACGAGAGTACCGAGATATGATTTCGAAGAATCGAACATATGTACCTCCACGCATGAGATCGAGTCTTATACAGGAACTGCATGAGTCCCAGGAATACGGACACGCAGGGATCGAAGAAATGGTTAGACGACTAGCTAAGGTGTTTGCGATACCACGCTTGCGAGCGAAGGTGCAGGAAGCACTAGGCAACTGTTTGGCATGTCACCAGAACAAGCCTAAGAGACATAAGCCCTACGGCCTGTTACAACCCCTACAGCCACCATCTAGACCATGGATAAGTGTAACGATGGACTTCATAGTGAAGCTCCCGAAATCGTTGGAACCAGGATCAGCTCGATTTTGCGACATAATACTAGTAATCGTGGACCGATTGACTAAGGCAGCAAAGTTTGTGCCTACGGAAGAGACTATTACGGCAGATAAATACGCGTACGAAGTCACCAAAGCACTAGTGTCAGAGCATGGGATACCTGAAGAGTTCATCACCGATCGTGATAAACTATTTACGTCTAAATACTGGAGTACATTCCTGGCGAAGTTAGGTGTTAAGAAGAAGCTTTCGACAAGCTTTCATCCAGAAACAGACGGCCAGACGGAAAGAACGAACCAGACATTAGAGCAGTACTTACGGATGTACGCCAACAAATTGCAGGACAACTGGGTAGAGTTGCTACCGACAGCGCAATTAGCCTACAATAGCACGAAATCCGCAACAACGAAGCACTCGCCGCACTACGCGAACTACGGATATGAGCCGGTTGCTCATCGAGACCCAAGGGACATCGAAAGTATCGCGGTAGGAGCAGACGACAAAGCGAAGCTTATGCAAGAACTGCACGAAGAATTGAGCAAGAACATAGCTCAACGAAACCTCACGATATCCAAAGCAGCGAATAAACTAAGGATTGAGGGACTAATCTTTAAGAAGGGGGACAAAGTTTTCTTGTCACGACAAAACCTGAAAACTAAACGACCATGCAGAAAATTGGACAACCTCCGAATAGGACCGTTTAAAATCCTAGAGGAAATAGGAAAAGTAAACTACAAGTTAAAACTCCCATAAGGCATGCGGATCCACCCTGTCTTTTACAAGAAACTCCTGGAACCAGCACCTCCAGATGCCGAGCTAGCAACGGATATAGAGCTCGAAGACGACGAGTACGAGGTCGAGGAAATCAAGGACCTACGGAAAATCGGTAGTCAGTGGAAGTACTTAGTCAAGTGGCAAGGATGGCCCGAGAGCCATAACACTTGGGAACCTGAAGGAAACCTAACGAACTGCAAGTCACTGGTACGTGAATACCACCGGAAGCACCCGGAGAAGCGAGGGGCAACCCCTCAGGGAAAAGGAAGGAATAATCAAAGGAAGGATCGAAGGAGTCAGCCTGTAACCAGTCCAGATCAGCCGATGGTTCGGATAGCGGTGGTTCGACAACAGGAAGGCCCGTACCAGGGGCAGAGTTCCCCTCGGCCTGCTCTTTCGCCCGATCCTGAAGATTCAAGATGGCAAGATCCCGATCAGCAAACTCTTGCTCTCGTGCCTCGGTCTCCAGAAGCTCGCGACGAAGACGAGAAGTTTCTGCAGCCGCACGAGAGGCCTCAGCAGCGGCCAGAGCCTGACGCTCCTCAGCACGCGCAATCTCCAATCGTTTTTTGCGCTTTTCGGCTTGAACCTTATCCCACTCCTCCTCAGACACGAAAAGACTGCACGCAGCAGCAACAGAAATACAGCCAGCACAACGCCTAGTGGCAGTATCCACGAAACAACGAAGGTTCTTCTCTTCACAGCGCTTACAACGAAAGGTCATTTCGTTCCCCTGCTCTTTTACACGGTCAGCACGAGCGCGACGCTCGGAAGTTGAATCCTGGGCACGAACACGGCGAGAAGATTGGACCTTGGGCATGGTTAGGAAGGCTACGAGGCAGAGACGGCTACAACGAGTGGACGGGCTCTGACCTTATATGCAGCCGGCGTCTCAACACGCGGCACGGGGAAACGATATTCCAGGGTATCGGGACGATAGCCCTAAGAGGGGAGGTAATGTTACAAGTAACAAGAAGGATTCTCTCCTTAACAAGTGACGAGATGGCTGAAGGCCTATGGACGTCCACGCCAGAAGGTAATGATCATCGCGGGGCGAGGATCACGTGATTGACATCACGCCAAGACGACCGTCAGACGCTAGTATGTGATGG
>NW_006912022.1:0-2280 GCF_000338995.1 Bipolaris sorokiniana ND90Pr
GTAAGGGTCTACTACTTCTCTATCCTGGTCCGCACTAAGGCAGGTGAGTATTACGTTAGTGTTCCGTGAGGCTTGTCTGGCGATGCAGTGGAGTTGGCGTGCTTAAGGAGGGTTTGACAAGACTAATCTATTTGATAGACTAACTTGTGATAATCTTGTTAAGTAAAGATACTAGTAAGAAAGTACAATTTGAGTTGACCACAACGAGAGTAATAATGAAATCCATCTATCCTTATATCCTCATTGCTTCCAGTCCTGCCATCCCGTCCATCCCATCTTGGCGGGAGGTCTGGGATGGCGCTGCCATCCCTTTATGCACTGCCATCCCGGATGGCTAGCCTTGGCGGGATGGCACATCACGTGACTCCGAGCCCCGCAATGTCCATTACCTTTTGACGTGGACGTCCCTAGGCTCGCGGCCATCTCGTCATTTGTCAAGGAAAGAATCCTTCTTGTTACTTGTAACAAGCTTTAGTGGAGATATTAGTGGTAGAAGCACTAGCGTCAACTTTTAGTGATGGGCCGATTTCGGTTAGCGAGGTGAAACTTTTTGCCTAGTACTGTACTAAGTGTGCTACTTTTTCTTAGCATCGCGAACTTTACGTACGAAAGACAATGCCTTAATAATAGAATGCGATATTAACTTAGTAAGAAGGTAGGCTTACTCTAGTAGTTCAGGCCTACTATATAGGCTAGTTTAATAGTATTTAACGCGTTATAGTAGCCTATAACGTCCATTATTAATAGATCTCTTAGCGGCTTTAGGAAATTACCTTTTAGCCTACTACGTAGCTAAATTACTAGAAGCTAACTAAGTCTAAAGAGTAAACTATCTTATAATATATTCTTAACCTAGACTTATAAGAATTTACCCTCTATCTATATAAAGTAGTAAATATAGTAGAGAAACTACTACGCGAATAAGATAGCTAGCCTTTAGATAAATACTAGATAGAGCGGTTCGTTACGCGTATAGACGAGCTTAAAACAGCCTTTAATTAAGTAAAGAATTATTAAAGAATTTAGTAAGAGAATCTAGAGATAATTAACGCGTAGTTTATACTTATGTAAGAGACTATTAAGAAGTATAGAGTTTATTTAGATAATATCTATAACTTTAATAAAACTAGCTTTTAAATAGGTGTAATTAGCTTAATAAATTCAGTTATAGGCGTAGAGCGTTATATAAGATCTACTCTTACTTAGCTAAGTAATTATAAATAAGTTATAGTTATCTAGAGTATCTACGCTATACAATACGCTACTCTACTATTTATTATCTATAAGAGACGCGTTTATATCTCTATATAGTATAAAAAAGTAGGTATACTATATAATTAGAAGCTCTTAATATTATAAAATAGGTAGACGAATGATAAACTTAGTCTAGCGTAGCTAAGACACTTTAATAAGTATATAAAGACGCGTTAAGTAGAGTTATATAGACTACTTATGCTTAATAGCTATAAGAGCTACCTAAACTAAGAATTTAAAGACTACTATCTTATATAAAAGATTCTTACTCTCAATATACCTACTTATTTATTATATATACTTTAGCTACTTAATATTATCTACTTTATACCTCTTAAGTAAAAGTACTCTTAACGCGTAAAAGACTTAGCACGCTACTACGCCTAGTATATTAATAAGAAACGCTTCCTTCTAGTCTTTTAAGATACGTTTTATAACGTATTTACATCTTATAACTATAGGAAGGCCTTTAAGATAGTAGAACTAGTGCCTATTAACGCGTAGAGAGTTATTAATTGTCTTAATATACGCCTTTATACTCTATTATAAGAAGCTTTACTAAAAATACTAAGTGTAATGGGCTGCGCCCGTGGAGTGAAAGCACGTGATTGTATCACGTGCCTACATCACGTGCCTATATCACACCGCTTAGTTAGAACTTACTCGTACGAAGAGTAGAGAAGCAAGGTATAAAGAGAGAGGTGTCGTACGACAGCTTAACTCTTCTTATCTTTCTTCTTCTGTACTATAGGTTAATGCAAACTCGTTCGAAGGCCTCTTCGCCCATAACATAAGAAGAAAGATCACCACTCTTATCTCTTCTTCGTACGAGAACGAAGAATTGAGAACGTTCTCTATAGGCACGGCAAGCGCGCCTAAGAGCAAGTTACGATAAAATGATGGACTCTGAGCAGTTCTTACGAAACGACGGGCCGGACGGCCAAAATCACCAAACGCAACCTTCGTACGAGGATCTCCTTGCTAGTAATGAGCAACTTCGGCAAGGCCTTAACCACGCAACAACGG
>NW_006912023.1:0-2279 GCF_000338995.1 Bipolaris sorokiniana ND90Pr
CCTTTCTTTTCTCTTTTTTCCTTTTTTCGTTTACTTATTTACTTTATTACCTTTTACTTTTAATACTAGTTAACTAGTTTCTTTTTTTTCTTTCTTTCTCTTTTTTACTTATTAACTCTACTCTCTATTATTTCTATACTACTTACCTCTAAAACTAGCTAACTTCTCTCTCTCTCTTTACTATTCTTTTCTTTTACTTATTAACTCTACCCTTTATTATCTTTATACTATTTATCTTTAAAACTACTTAGCTCTTCTTTTCCTTTCTTTTTCTTTTACTTATTAATTCTATTTCTTACTTTCTCTATATTACTTCACTATAACACTAGTTACCTCTCTTTCTCTTTTTTATTCCTTTATTTTACTTCTTTTATTTACCTTTTACTTTCTCTATACTACTTAGCTTTATTATACTTTTTTTTTTTACTTACTAACTTTACTCTCTATTATTATAAAATCTCTTATTTATAAAACTATTTTACTTTTTCTTTTACTTCTCTACCCTATCTTTAACTAATATATACCATCTTACTTCAATATTTAGTTACTTTCTCTTTTCTTTTATTATTCTTCTTCTTCTCTTTATATCTTTCTTCTACTTAATATCTATAATTTATAAAATTACTTACTCTTTTCTTTTTTTAATTCTTTATTTACTTTACTATCTTAATACTTTTACTTATTAGACTTATTACTTAATTCTTATTATATTCTTCAGCCCCTTATTAAGTTTATTTTATTTTCTTTATTTCTATTCTTTTTTTACTACTTATTTATTCTATTACCTATAATATATATTATCTATTATAAATTACATTTATTATTCTTTATAGTTAATCTTTATTTTATTTTACTTATTTACTTTATTACTTATTATATATAAAATATATTTCTTTTTACTTTTTCTCTTTCTTATTTATATAATATATCTCTTTTCTATCACTTATTAACTTTTGTATCTAACTTTAATATACTAAAACTTCTAGTTTCTATTTTTCTCTTAACTCTCTTTATTTATTTTATTTTTTAACTTATTATCTATTACTTATAGTATTACGTTACTATTATTTATATATCTTTATTACTTTCTATTTTTAAAATATTATCTTATTATTCGTACTTAGTTTACTTTTTTATCTTATTATTTCTCTTTCTTTCTATTTTCTTTCTTTTTCTATCTTTACCTTAACTTATTATTAATATTTATTTTTCTTATCTTTATTTACTTTTTAAACTTATTATATATCCCTTTTCTTTTTTTTCTTTTTACTTACTTTTATATATATTATTTTTACTTTTATAACTCTCTCTCTAATACTATTACTTCTCTTTCTTAATCTTTTATACCTTACTATAAAATCTAGATTTCTCTTTTTAATACTTTATATCTTTTTCTAATAATTTTATAACTCTTTCTAATCTTTTTATTTCGTTTTTTAATACTTTATTTCTCTTTAACTTTTTTATTACTATATATATTTTCTTTTATATGTATCTTTTCCTTTTCTATCTTTATATCTACTTCTTATCTACTTATTATATCTTTACTTTATTCTTATTATATTTCTTCTCTATGTTGTCTTTATTTCTTCTTTATTTCTTCTTAATTTCTTCTTCATTTCTTCTCTTAACCCTCTTTTCTATTTTAACTTTCTATTCTATTCTTTTTCTTTTTATTTAACTACTACTACTAGTTATAACTTTGTTTTATTCTTCTTTTTATATATATAAATATATAGTAATATAACTTTACTTTCTATAGTATTTACTATTTCTACTACTACTAAGTCTACTACTACTACGCTATTTAACTACTACTTCTGCTAGTATAGCCCCTACTACTACTGCAGCACCATTACTTACTACTCTACCTAGTACTCGTCTGCTATGCTTCTGCCCAATCCACTGCCCAAATCTTCTATCTTTACTCTCTCTACTCTCTCTGCTCTCTCTGCTCTCTCTGCTCTCTCTACTCTCTCCACTCTCTCTACCCTCTCTACTCTCTCTACTCTCTCTACTCTCTCTACTCTCTCTACTCTCTCTACTCTCTTCTACTTCTATATTGAACCCACCTTGTTCAATCACAGTATCTACTCTACCGCTCTCTAGCTGCTTTCTAGCTACTGCCGCCTCCCGTAGCCCATATAGTACCGGCACTACTACGTTATTCCAACTACACTTCTGCTGCTGCTGCTCTCCGCTCTCCCACTCGCACAGCTTCTGTATCATCCCACATTTGCAGCATATATCTAGCTCCCTTACTATAGCGGAATCCACCG
>NW_006912024.1:0-2276 GCF_000338995.1 Bipolaris sorokiniana ND90Pr
GGTAGATAGCTAGCTTAGTTAACTAAGTCTACTAACTAACCTAAGAAAACGCTAAGCTGCGGAGTAACGTAGTTCTTACTACTAAATCTCTACTAATATTAGCTAAACTACCTTCCTACTAATTACTAAGGTATACTTCTACTACCCCTAAGCCTCTACGTATTAAACTAAGCCGTTTTATCTTATTCTCTATTAGCTAATTAAGTAATAGGAAAGATCTTACTTTTCCTTAGTAGTAAGTAGAAGTAGAAGACTAACTTAACCTAAACTTAGACTACTTCCTTATAGAACGCTACTAGATCGCTATAGTATATAGCTATATATTAGGTAATACTAAGGGATATCTTAAATCTAAGTATTTATTAAAGATAGAAGGGTACTAGTTTAAGAATACAGAGGAAATAATTAAGCTACTTAGATTATACTTCGTAACTAGTAATAAGTAGGTAGAGAGCTAAGCCGCTTTCTATAATCTACTTATAAAAGATAGAGAGCTATTTTTAAAGTTTAAAGCTTATTTTATTAGTCTCGCTATTAAAGAATATATATTAGAACTAAAGTGGCCTTTCTATCTCTAGTAGAAGATTAGCTTAGCTTTACGAGTTCCTAATATAGCTATTAAGCGTTTCTTTAATAGCTTCTTTAATAAGATATATAAATATCTTACTACTTTTAAATTAGAATAATAATTAGCTTCTATTATAGTATAATTAGAGTAATAGACTACCTATACTTTAACTATAAAGCCTAAGTTAGCTACTTATTAGATAAGAGAGTATCGTCTATCTACGCACGAAGTAAGGTCTAACTACGCCCCGACCCTATCTAGAGCTACCTTAAGTGTGCCTAAGCCTACCTTAAAGACACTAGTACTAGAACGCTAAGCTACTTCTAGTAACTACTACTACTATAGTAAGCCTAGATACTTTACGAGCGACTATATAGTCTCTTAGGTAAGAGAGATAGAAGCTTTCTAAGAAGAAGAGGTATTTAAGAAAGCTATAGAATACTAGTTAGATAAGAACTAGATAGGAAATGGCGAAGCCTAGAAAAACGCTCCGCTCTAGATATTTATAAGTATAACCTTGCTAAGATTAATCTATTATACTTATTTAGAGGAAAGTACTTCTAAGTTCTTACTAGTCTTTATTTAAAGGGTTATAGTATTAGCCTATAGTTACTAGTTAATACTAGCGCCTAAGAGTTCTTATTTTTAAATTCTATAATTACTCGTATAATCTCTAGTTCGCTTTAGGTTCTTATCTAAAGACTACTCTTTAAAATTGTAGTTAAAGAATTTTAAGATTAAGTTTAGATAAGAGTTAACTAATATATCTAGTTATACCTCTCTATTAATAGTTATAAGATTTATAACTATCTATTTATTATTATAGATTTAGAATTATAGAATTATATTATAGAGATTAAGTAGCTACGCTAATTTTTGTAAAGGGCTGCGCCCGTGATCTCTACTGAAGAGGATCACGTGATCTTCGACCACGTGATATACCTTCTGTACGGACACGTGATCAGAAGCGAGCAGGTATAAGAGAAGTCTGTACTTAGTTATCTTCTCTTTTTCTTATCTTTTAGCTTCTGTACGATAGGTAGAAGCATACTCATTCGCTAGGCCTCTCCGCCCATAACAATTTTAGCTTTAATTAGATATAGTTTAGAACTAAATTATATAGCTAGCTAAGTACTTAGTAACTTATAACTCTACTCTACCTATCTTAGTATAGTTAAAATAGCTAGCTATTAATACTAAGGTTGTAAAGAATATTAAGAGACGTAACGCTCTCTAGAAGAAGAACGACTATTAGAGAAGAAATAGTCTAACTATAGCTAGTATTTAATAGATCTGTAGCCTTCTTCAACTCTCTAAAGTGTTACACGGGGTAAGGGTCTATACTTCTCTATCCTGGTCCGCACTAAGGCAGGTGAGTATTACGTTAGTGTTCCGTGAGGCTTGTCTGGCGATGCAGTGGAGTTGGCGTGCTTAAGGAGGGTTTGACAAGACTAATCTATTTGATAGACTAACTTGTGACAATCTTGTTAAGTAAAGATACTAGTAAGAAAGTACAATTTGAGTTGACCACAACGAATGTAATAATGAAATCCAACCCATTCTTATATCCGTTGCCTTTGGTCCTGCCATCCCTTACTTCCCTGCCATCCCTGGGATGGTTGTGATGTTGGGGATGGCTGCCATCCCAAGGCGTCCTGCCATCCCTCGGATGGTTGCCCTTGGCGGGAGTGGCACATCACGTGACCTA
>NW_006912025.1:0-2267 GCF_000338995.1 Bipolaris sorokiniana ND90Pr
GTTGCGCTTTCGGCGGCATCGTACGAGTGTGGTCAGAAAGAAAAGAAGAAATCTGTGTAGTAGTGGAGTCAAATTGATTTAACACAAAGGAAGAAAAAGCTGAAGGAGAGAGACGGCAGCTCTACATATCGTACGGAGGGAGCGTTTGCTCTCGTGGAAATCCTCCTTCACTAGAGCAAACAAACGCCGCTGCTCCACCGCAAGTTAGGCAGCCGCGTGCTCCTAGGAAAACAAATAAACGCAAACATGTCCGTACGAGTGGAGGAGGGGAGTATTGTAAAGGGCTGCGCCCGTGATCTCTACTGAAGAGGATCACGTGATCTTCGACCACGTGATATACCTTCTGTACGGACACGTGATCAGAAGCGAGCAGGTATAAGAGAAGTCTGTACTTAGTTATCTTCTCTTTTTCTTATCTTTTAGCTTCTGTACGATAGGTAGAAGCATACTCATTCGCTAGGCCTCTCCGCCCATAACACTAGTACTAGCCTAGACCTAGAAAAGTATTATAGTTATACCTATACGAGACACTACTAACACTTAAGAAGATATCTCTCCCTTAGTATTAACTATACTACCGTAACTACTATATTTTTCTACGCTTATATAAGATTATTAGGATAGCGCCATATAAGAAGATTCTCTATACTAAGAAATAAGAGCGGCTGTATAGAAAGGAAAATAATCTCTCCCTAGCTCTTATAAGATTACTATCTCTTTAGGCGACTATACAATTAACGCTAAAGATAAGTTATACTAGCGTAATAGAGTATAGATACCTAAATATAAACTACTTCAGACAGGAGTAATCTAAACTACGCACCTATCTCTACTAATAGAACACCCTAGACGAGAGGAAACATATAGAATTATCGTAAGAGAATAGTATTAGCTAAATATAAGCACTAATATACGCCGTTATATACAGAATTATAAGCTATACTAGAAAAGCACCCCCTAGAGAGATAGGAAATATAAGTACTTAAAACTATTACCTATTCCTAGTCGTACGTAGCAACATCTAATAGTTAACTTTATTACGGGTTTACCTAGCTCTTAAGAGAAAACTAATCTTATAGTAGTAAAGAATAGACTAAGTAAAGGTATTATACTAATCTCTATAGACAAGATTAAGATAATAGACGTTACTTAGGCCTTCGTACGGGAAGTCTACTAGCATTATAGCCTTCTATAGTCTATTACGTCCAACTACAGCCCCTAATTTACTAGCTCTCTTTAGAAACAGGTCTACTAGCTACTTAGTATCTAGAGAAATCTCTTAATAGCCTATTACCTATAGATGGACAGAATAATAGAGCGCGCTAATAGTAATTTAGAAGTAGTCGTACAGATCTTCTATAACTACGATTAAGATAACTAGGCATAACTCTACCCCCTTTTAGAACTTATACTTAACTCCTGTATAAATATAATAATAGAAGTTTTACCTTTCTTCTTATACTATAGTTACTATAACACTCCTTTCCCCTAGCCCTAAATAGTTACATAAGCTAATAAAGTAGGAGAAGCTATAAAGAAGATTATCTAGATAATTAGTAATACTACTAACTAAGCTATATTTACTATAATCTACGCCTAATAAGAATAAGAATAATAAGCTAATAAGTCCCGCAGACTAGCGCCTATCTACTGCGTAGAAAACTAGGTATAGCTAGACTTACGCGATGTACATACGGCTAGAAGTAGTAAGAAACTTAATTAGAAAAGCGCTAAGTTCTAGGTTACTCGCGTACGAGACCCTTACTAGGTAGAATTAGCCGTACTATAGGAAATAAAGACTTACTATATAGATAAGCTCTATCTAGCAGCTAATAACCTATTCCTATTATAGTAGATAGACGATACTAACTTAACTACTACAGTCGTATAAGATAACAAAAATAATAAGAAATACTTAGAGTAGATAGTACGAGATATCACGGACGAGAGAATAAGACGTAGGTAAATAGAATACCTTTGTAACGGGCTGAACGCCCTTTGGATAGCTCCTCGATGGAATCTCGGCCTACTCGCAGAACCCGGGTGCTGTCTCGAGCACCCGGATTCTCTGCGCACCGCCCGAACGACGTTCAGACGACAGCCGCAGGACCCAGAAGCTGCCTCGTGCACCTAGACTTCACCGGTCCGATTGTTACTCGGGTAACCAGCTTGTATATAGACAGCTACGTAGCTTGGGAGCTTAGCTCCTCATCGAATACAACCTCTTGTATACCTCGCGATTGCTCCCCAGAGCGCAGCCCCTTACA
>NW_006912026.1:0-2264 GCF_000338995.1 Bipolaris sorokiniana ND90Pr
CAGAGCACCTACTTCTATACTGCGGTTTCTATAGCGCAGAGAGAAACCAACTTAAAAAGACTCTAGGCCAGAAAGTACTTAAACTCCCACTCTTACTCCACACTACGAGCGGTATAGAAGCTACTCTAGCTTTTATTACTAGCACGAAGATAGGAACAAGAAAGTGGCATGTAGGCCAAGAAGGCTAGAAAGAAGAAAAATAAGAAAAATAAGAAGAAAAGAAGAAAAACAAAGAACAACGAATTTGATTTTACTAGCACTATTTCCTATCCCCTAAGAGAGCTCGCTAGAAGGCAGCCTAGCTGCTCTATATCTCTCCCTGTTACCAAACTGCTCTTTAGCACCAGGCGTCTAGAAAGCTAGTACTAGCTTAACTAGACAAAGGCCGAAGCACCATAGTCACGCAATACAGCACAACGTACCAAATTGTAACTAGTTAGATAGAACGGCCTTTGGCCAAAGTCCTACATAGCCAACGGCTGATACAGGACTATAATGGAATAATAATAATAATAATAATATTCCACGATCTATCGGATATATCAGATCTAGAGATCAAAGATCTGGGCAATGTATCTGAGTTTCTTAGTATCCAAATTATCAGATCAGATCGATCGATCTACATCACCCAAGAGAGCTATCTTCAAAGGCTACTTATCCGTTTCAACAAAGAGAACGTCAAACTAAGGCAAATACCTCTTCAACATGGCACAAAGCTTAGCAAAAACGATCAGACAGCGACAGCAAAAGATACCAATCTATTTCAACAACAAATTGGCTCTCTAATCTACCTATCTACTTTCACTCGGCCAGATATCACTTACGCAGTCAATCTTCTATCCAGATTTATGGCCAATCCAAGTCCAGAGCATTTCAGCAGTCTCGATCACCTCTGGGGATATCTATCTCAATCAAAGCAGATCGGACTACTCTACCAACTCAATGCCAGCTCCCAAGCTAGATCTATCAAGTCAGATCAATCTACATCAGTTAGATCAGATCAGATCAAGCTGATCGGATCCACGGATGCAGATTGGGGCGGCGATCTTGACAGTCGAAGATCTACGACAGGATACATATTTTTACTTCAACTAAACAAGAACTATTGCGCGATTTCATGGCTATCAAAGCTACAACCAACAGTGGCTCTATCGAGCGCAGAAGCCGAATTCATGGCATATCGCGAATCAACCAAACAGAGTATCTATCTAATCCAATTCATCAAAGAGATCAAACAACTATTTGATATACTATCAGATGGAACTGTTACGATATACTCTGACAGCCAGAGTGCGATCCAGCTATCCAAAAATCCCACCTACCACGCCAGAACCAAACATATCGATATTCAATACTACTTCGTGCGTGAGAAGGTAGAGGCCAAACAGATCCAGCTACAATATCAAAATACTAGCTGCTTACTAGCTGATTGTCTTACGAAGGCAATAAACGCTGAGAAGATTCGAGATTTTCTAGCACAAGCAAATCTAATAGATATCTCAGATCTCAGCTGCCTAGCTTAAAGGGGCGTGTTAGAGATATAAGCTAATCAGCTAATCTCTGACATAATCCGGGTGCTCGGCACTATACTCGGATTCTTCAGTCAACCAATCCCTATACAATTCATCTATCTATTACGTCTATAGCTACGTAATCTACTACTAGATAGATTCTTCTAGAATCTATTATTATTATTATTTATTATTATTTTGGTTTTACGTCCTGTCTCAGCCGGTGGGCTATATAAGACGTGCAGGCTAGGCCCGCAAGTATCTACGTAGTGCTATCACTTTGGTGTAGGTGGGGGAGGGGGCTATCTAAATCGAGGTGAGGCTCGTAGCCTAGTCTAGAGGGAGGTAGAAGGGGGTCTTGCGGGTAAAAGAGAGAGGTAGGGTGGGTGTAGGGCGAGGCCACCTAGTATAGGTGTTGCCCTAGTTCTCGAGGTTTCCTTTGTGCCAGGCCTGTGTTGCAGCCCTAGTTTCTTCAATAAAGGCAATAGTAGCCTGTATGCCTACGCTCGTGTTTAGCAGGAAGGCTAGCGATAGGGGGTCCTTGCTCGCCTCCTGCATCTTTATCCTAGCCTCCTTATATAGCGTACAGCTAAGGAGGATATGGGTAGGATCTTGAGTAGCTCTATAGTTGCAGGGGCAAACTTTAGAGTCTACTTTGTCTCGCGTAAAGAGAAAGTCTCTTAGGTAACAGTGGCCTAGCTTAAGTTGAAAGAAGGCGCTAGAGACTTCTCTACTAGTAGAGAGGAGTGGCAA
>NW_006912027.1:0-2259 GCF_000338995.1 Bipolaris sorokiniana ND90Pr
CGCTGCAGCTCGCCTATCTCGCCTGGCTGCCACTCAATAGCTTGGATATTTGCTTGTGCAGCCGTACGAGCATATCCTCAATTAAAGCTCGAAATGGGACGACAAGAATCGTTACGCTTAGCCGATCTATCTGCTGGCTACGATCAAGGATAGCAGCTGTAAAAGGTAGAAGTGTTTTGCCTCCCCCTGTAGGTAGAACAACGATAAGAGGACTCACGCCTTGTACGACGGCGTCTAGCCCTCGCTTCTGATCTGGCGATCTATAGGTAACTAGCTGATTAGTAGGGATACATAGTACCTGGCGAACAGCATCTGTGAGCTGCTTCTCTGTCGTCGTACGCGTGTTGGCCTGGTACGCCTGCGTTAGCTTAGCTCTCTTCGCTTCTGGCTGCTGCGTAGTCTCGTGCTCGGGCTGAGGCTGGAGCTGCGGCTGTAGCCGTGTCGAGTAGTCTGGGCAGCTTAGTGCCTGTTTTCGCTTTCTCTCTTGCTCTCCTACCAACCCTACGCCTTCTGCTGCCTTTGCTGATAGCCCAAGAAACGCGTACCACGCTAAGCTTAGCGTACGAAATACGTCAATCGATCGTGGATTCAGCCCTTGAACGATATCTGCTTGCACTGCGTACGCTACTATACCTATCGCTGTAGATCGCCCGTTCTGCAGCTCTAGTGGATCTTCTCCATCTTCATCTTCGTCCGAGCTAACGTCTCCATTACCACTAGCACCAGCAGCTCTAGATCGCCCGTCTAGCTGCTTGTTGTAGCCTGCAGCAAAGCGCTCCCCTACTACCTCTCGCCCAATCCCAACAGCTACTTGCCGATACTCAGCTGTTGTTAGCCGCGATCCTAGCCGCTCTGCTGTCTCTGCCGTCATCGTACGTGTAAGCCGATCTGTATCCCACGGCCCGCTGTCGTTCGCCCACAGATAGTCACTCACCGACGCAGTAGCTGCCTTGCCCTGGCTGCTAAGGAGCATCGCGCGTACGGGCCGTAGATAGAGCAGATACGCCGTGACTAGCTGGCCCACTGCCTTAGGCAGAAACCGCGCGACTACCTTAGGCTTATCCCACTGCGATTGCGTCTTATGATAGCGAGTAATTACTGAGACTTGGCCGTCCATAACGTAGAGATTACGGTCTTGTAGCACGCCGTTGCGCCAGCGTACGGAGAGCAGCTCTGGCCCACGAGCTGGCTGGCCGCCTGTAATATGGATAGCAAGGCAAAGAAGCTCTAGAAAACGATTGATCTGTTTGAGATAGCGTTGGACGGCTCGAGGTCTCCACTCCATGCTCTGACTTAGTAGATCGCTGCTGCTCGTTGATAGCTGCTCTGGCTGCTCTGGCTGCTCTCGCTGCTCTGGCTGCTCTCGCTGCTCTAGCTGCTCTCGCTGCTCTCGCTGCTCTGGCTGCTCTGGCTGCTCTCGCTGCAGTCCCACGCGCTGTTGATAGAGCTTCTGCGCCCCAGCTACTCTAGCCAATCGATCTAGCACCCACGCTTGCCCTTGCTGTAGTTGCGATGGTGACAAGTAGCACACCCCACGCTGCCGGATAGAAACGTCGTCTTGTATCTCAGCTAGCCTAGTCGTCGGCCGATCCTCGTGCTCGCTCATCCACAGCAGCTCTTCCCACAGCACCCGTTCTGCCTCAGCGACGACGCCCTGCGCAAGCTCGCGGAACTGCTGCAGCACGATAGGCCGGCCTTTGATATAGAACGTCTGTCGATCTGTAGACCACCACATGCTGCCAGCGATGGTGCCAGGCGTACGCAGGGCGATAAACTTAGCGTATGCTAGTAAACTTAGCATAGTACTCATCGGGCTATACGAGCCGTCTACTAGATAGCGAGCACGCTGCTTAAGAAAGCTACTCGTCTCAGCAGCACCTTGCTCAGCCCGCTCATCTGCTGGTAGAAAGAACTCTATCGCTAATACGCGTACGCAGTAGACGAGAGAGCCAAGCATAGACGAGAACTCGGCAGCTGTACGTAGACGGCTGGTCTCTGGATGGATACCAAGAGCAGCAAGAAAATGGACTATCGCGCTGGCAAAGGGCTGCCCGTAGAGCTCCTGGCAGATAAGAGCATAGGATAGGCGTAGCACGTACGTACGCTGCTTAGCTATTGTAGTACTGCTGCTGTCGTACTGGGAGAGGTACTTCCAGAGCCGCTCTGCTGCTAGCTTCTGCTTACTATGCCATGGGAAGAGACGAGCGATGCCGGCGAGCTCTGGCACTGCTGGTGCTGCTGGCACTGCTGGTGCTGCTG
>NW_006912028.1:0-2240 GCF_000338995.1 Bipolaris sorokiniana ND90Pr
TTTTGACTGCCTGCTTCCTTCTTCTTTGGGAAAGTAGCCTTCGCCTGCTTGGCGGAATAGTGTATCGTACACTGGTCGTTGTAGCAGAAGCTCCAATGGATATTCTCATGGGGCATCTTTCGTTGCGTGGTCCTCTTCCTTGGTTCCGGCTTCCTGCTCTTGTGAATCGGGCAATCCTTTGCCTCACAAATGTTCGCTGGTAGGGTGCTATGGTAGTGGTTGTCTACCTGTCGAGCATCCTCGAACTGTTGTTGGTGCATAGCGCATCCTTTCCTGCAATGCGTCCATAGGAGTTTACTGTGCTCTACTGGCGTTTCCCGTACTTGGGCCCTATGCATTCTGCAGTTCTTTGCTATGCATTCTTCGGCGGAAATCGTGCTATGGTAGTAGTCGTCTACCCTTCTAGCTTTCCGTCGCTGTTCCTTGTGGAATTGGCAATTGATCGTGCACTTGATCCAGCACAACTCTTCGTGAGCTTCCTTTTCTCCGGGCTGGTGCATGTGGCAATGCTGTACGCGACACTCGTTATGCCATAAATTGGTATGGCAGCAATCGTCCTCGTTGTCTCTGGTTTCTTCTCGCTTCCTCAAGTGGTAATCACACTGTCTTGGGCAGTCGACCCAACATAGGCGCTCATGTTGCTCCATCCGCTCCTTGAACGTCCGAGGTGTCTCCTCGTCATCAGGTTCCTTGAACCTAGGTTATTCCTGGGCAGCCCTGCAGGCAATCTCATCTGCTCGGGGTCCCAAGATTGTGACTCTTCCATTGCAGTCGCAATCGTTGGCTTGGTGCGTAGTTAGTCCGCAGATCCAGCACTATTGATTTCTTAGGCGGCGTAGTACTTCGGCCCCTTCAATCTGCCAATCCGTTAGTAGTGGTGCGTCCCACTTAAAGTCTTGGAGTCCTATTGCCTCTTGTACTAGCTCAAACGCCTCGTCGGTAGCTTGTCTTACTTCTTCGTACAGGTCTAGGTCGCTGAGGGTTTCATCTGGCTCCTCAGTTGGGTATGGTATTGGTATCCGAATCATCCCAATCTTGACCGCTCCTTGTCTGACTTCGTTTTTTGGGCAATCTCTGCGGAAGTGTCCTACTTCACCGCATCGGAGACATGCCTTGCTGTCATAACGCTTCTTGCGTTCTTCCGTGGAGAGTCCGTCATTATACTGTCCTCGGGGTTTTCTATTCTTATCCTTAGACTTGTCTTGTACCTTACCAGTCATGATAGTGTCGCCATCTTTGTCGAACCGGCTACGCTGCTTCCTTGTATTGGCCACCGTGGGTTAAAATTATTTCTTTTGTCGGTTTCTTTCCCACAGCCTATTATTAATGCGTGTCGCTAACTTAATCAGCGCATAAAGCATGTTTGGTTTGTCGTAATGTACAAGTCCATCTTTAACATTTTCCTTCAGACCTGCTTCGAACACCGTTCGAAGTGCTGCGTCGTCCCAGTCGATTCGTGCCTATAGCTGCTTAAACTCGGCTGTGTACGCTGATACTGAACTAGTCTGCTTCAGGCGAGTTATCGCTTTCTCTGCCTGGTTCTGAGCATCCACTTCCCCAAAGATGTGTCCCATCTCTTTCTTGAACTCGGCCCAACTAGTGAACAAGGCACGCGTCTCGTCCTTTGTTCCTCTTTTTTCGATGTCTGACAGGTAGTCCTCCACGTATGGCTGCATCCAGCTTGACGCTCGTCCCTTCATGTGGGTGCTGGCCATGAGGATCTTTTCCTGGTCGTTGGGTACTTCGTTGAATTCACAATACAAGTCGATGTTGGTAAGGAATGTCCGCAACTCGGTGCGACTTCCATCGTACTTTTCTGGGGTTGCCATTTTCGGCTTCTTGAGTGGTTTCTCGTTCGGGGTGGCCATTAGTTGACCCATGAGTTGGTTAATCGTATTCTGCAACTCAGCCATCTGCCTTGCTTGGGCTTGGCTCTCGCGTCTAAGATTGACGAGTTCGTACTCGGGGCTCCCTGCCGCCGGCTCGTTATTTCCCCCTTGGGTACTACCAGTCATGTTGACATCTCCCTCAGGCGCCGAGCCTGGGATGTGAACATATTCGCTTGAATTTCCTGACATGGTTCAATCTTATTTGGACGCTGCTGGTTAATCCTCCTTCCACTGGATCCGTGGGTGGTCAAAGTGTTACACGGGGTAAGGGTCTATACTTCTCTATCCTGGTCCGCACTAAGGCAGGTGAGTATTACGTTAGTGTTCCGTGAGGCTTGTCTGGCGATGCAG
>NW_006912029.1:0-2239 GCF_000338995.1 Bipolaris sorokiniana ND90Pr
TTACAATACTGCAGTAGTGCTGCGTAGTTAAGTAATTTTCGGCACAGAGCTGGCAGCTAGCTAGGTTTCTACACCTGCTAGCGTTATGTCCAAATCCTTAGCACTTGCTGCATTACTGTTACACGGGGTAAGGGTCTATACTTCTCTATCCTGGTCCGCACTAAGGCAGGTGAGTATTACGTTAGTGTTCCGTGAGGCTTGTCTGGCGATGCAGTGGAGTTGGCGTGCTTAAGGAGGGTTTGACAAGACTAATCTATTTGATAGACTAACTTGTGACAATCTTGTTAAGTAAGGATACTAGTAAGAAAGTACAATTTGAGTTGACCACAACGAGAGTAATAATGAAATCCATCCATCCTTATATCCTCATTGCTTCCAGTCCTGCCATCACTGCCATCACGACTTTTCCGTTGCTTGGCCTGATGTCCTGATGGCTGCCATCAAAGGATTGCTGCCATCACATACTAGCGTCTGACGGTCGTCTTGGCGTGATGTCAATCACGTGATCCTCGCCCCGCGATGATCATTACCTTCTGGCGTGGACGTCCATAGGCCTTCAGCCATCTCGTCACTTGTCAAGGAGAGAATTCTTCTTGTTACTTGTAACAATTACGCAGTTAGTTGTAACGATGTTACAACTTCGCCATGTATCGGACCAATCCCAGAGCTGGATCGGAGGTAGTATTCGCCGCCCTCTTCATCAACCACTCGTTGTGAGGTCAGATCCGATTCGGATCTGACTAAGATAAGTATATAAGGAGACACTCCCTGTAGCTAGCTCTGTAGACTTTTAATATCCTTTCGTACAAGGCCTATAGGTGTCTATTCGAATTAAGGCTCGTTTGATGTCCCACGCACTCCCATATGCCTCTGAGTGACACTACCGCCGATACTGATCCGAGTAGTCTTGCCTGCGCCGTTACATTAGTGGGATTTGGCGGTATTTCTTAACCCGAAGGGATTAGCCAAGAATTGTAATTCTATCACCAATCTTCTTCGCTTCTTCTTCTAATTTGAAAGCAATAACTATTAAGCCTGCTTATTTGTTTTTCTAGCTTTTAGTTAGCCAGAAGGGGTTCCCTATAATCGTTTAGTTTTTGTTGTACATTAGGATTTCTGTATGGAGTAGCTAAAGGTTTTCAGCGCCGTCGAACGTAGTTAGTACTCCGTATACTACTAGCTTTAACCAATTTTCTATTAGCTGTGCTTTCTTAACTTCAAACTAGCTCTCCTAGACGTTAATTTGTTAAAGTAGAAAGTCTCCTAAGTATCCCTCTGTTGTAGTAAGAATAAGGTTGTTTTTCTTAGTAGTCCAAATTTCTTTAACTACTAGGCCTTTAATGCCAGCTTTTTAAAAGGCTTGGTTGATTTTGTTTCTAACTAGTAGTAGGCTAGCTAGTTGGCCTTCTGCTAGTGTTAGTAGCATCTAGTAGTAGGGCGCTGGTTTTATCGTTTTTACTAGCTTCTTTTTTAGCTGTACTATTATCCAGGCTTAGTTTAAGTTATTTGCTGCAATTGCAGCGTACGAGGTTAGGGCTGGCTTTTGAGCTAGCTAGGCTATTAGCTAAGCTTTAGAAGCTGCTGTTATAGCTTACTTAAGCGTTTTTGTTGCCTATTGTGAGGCGCTTACTAGAGTAGCTGAGTAGTAAGCTAGCTTGGCAGATAGCTTTTCTATGAATTAGTTGGCTACTCTGCCTGTTTCAGTATAGTCTCTAAAGACGTCGAGTAGCTCTAGTAGCTTATTTTAAGCTACGTGGGAATCTGCCATTATAGAGGCCTGGAGTATAAGGTCTCTAGCCCACTGAATTGCTTATTGCGCGTTCTTAGCTGTTGGCTTTTAATTACTTTGGCTTGGGAATAGGTTTCGGGCTGGCTAGGATATTTCTAGTAAGAAGTTGGCTTGCCGTTTGTTTGGTGGTAGTATTGGCAGCTCAAATAAGCTAGCTTGGCTGGCTGGTTGGGTGGGCGTGGCTGGTGGGGACTCTACGTCCATTTCTCTGTCGATTTGAGCCTCTAGACCTAGGCTTTCCTGTCTATTTTCTTGAGTATTAACTCGTATAGTGTCGCTTTCTAGCGGCATTCTTAGTAAGCTTCTTACTAAGCTCTTTCTTAGTAAGCAGCTAGGTGGTCTGTGTCTTTTTGTTTTCGTGAGTGAAACGTGTTCGAATTAGCTACTTTACCAGCTTCTAGCTCTATAGCGCGTAGGCTGCACGACTTGGCACTAGTTTTAATCGATTTC
>NW_006912030.1:0-2218 GCF_000338995.1 Bipolaris sorokiniana ND90Pr
TACACGGGGTAAGGGTCTATACTTCTCTATCCTGGTCCGCACTAAGGCAGGTGAGTATTACGTTAGTGTTCCGTGAGGCTTGTCTGGCGATGCAGTGGAGTTGGCGTGCTTAAGGAGGGTTTGACAAGACTAATCTATTTGATAGACTAACTTGTGACAATCTTGTTAAGTAAAGATACTAGTAAGAAAGTACAATTTGAGTTGACCACAACGAGAGTAATAATGAAATCCATCCATCCTTATATCCTCATTGCTTCCAGTCCTGCCATCCCGTCCATCCCATCTTGGCGGGAGGTCTGGGATGGCGCTGCCATCCCTTTATGCACTGCCATCCCGGATGGCCAGCCTTGGCGGGATGGCACATCACGTGACTCCGAGCCCCGCAATGTCCATTACCTTTTGACGTGGACGTCCCTAGGCTCGCAGCCATCTCGTCATTTGTCAAGGAAAGAATCCTTCTTGTTACTTGTAACACTTTAGCTCTCTTAACAAAATAAAATCTATGGCTAAATTAGGAGTTTTGACCCTATACCTACGACACTAGGCCTAACCTAGCCTCGACTTTATACCGCGCCTATTCCTCTACTTCTAGACTAGTATCGAAAACTCCCGCACTAGATAATATTACTCCTGGTAATTACTACTACTACGGTAAGCCTAGCTACTACGCTAATAACTATCTAGTCCTATAGGTAAGAGAAATTTAAGCAGAGATAGAAGATTATAAGAACGCTCTTAAGTATTATTTAGATAAGACTCGGTCAGGAAATAACGAGGCCTAGAGAAACGCTCTAGCCTAGGCATAAATAAGTATAACCTTACGAAAATAGATCTATTAAACTTATTTAGAGGTAAATATTTCTGTACTCTTACTGTTTTATATTCGAAGAGTTATAGGGTTAGCTTAGAATCTTTAGTTAATACTAGAGCCTAAGGTTTTCTTTTCTTAAATTCTGCTATTACTCTTTCTATATCTGGCTCTCTCTAGGTATCTATCTACAGACTACCTTTTAAAATTATAGTTAAAGGATTTTATAATTAGATATAGACCTAGGTAGATAAGTATATCTAGTTATACATCTGTATTAATAGAAGAAAGATTCTTAACTACCCCTTTATAATTATAGATTTAGAATCTTAGGATTATATTATTAGGATTAAATAGATATAACGATTCTAATTAAAGCTTAATACCGCTCGGAACCGAATTATATAGCTAGCTTAATACCCCCTAACTTATAATTCTAGCCCCTCTCTCCTCGTGTAGTTAAAATTACTCTATTCTAATACTAATACGCAACTAGATATCCGGCGTAGAGACGCCTTTTAGGAAAAGGATAAGTACCGTAGACAAACTAGCTCTTAATAAGGGCTAGTCCAGCGAATTTAAGAACTTATTAAAATTTCTAAGGTACGTCTCCTTCCGCCGCCTTTACTACCTAAACTAGAGTCACTCTAGACTCTAGTGCTAAAACCTACCTTACCTCGTATAGCGGTTATTTCTGCTAATGCTTTCTATTATACTATAAAACAGAAGGAAAATAATTTCTTTATAACTAGTATCTATAAGATAGATTAAATCTTATAAGAAAGGTTAGAATAAGACGACCTTAAGAATGCTAAATTAGTGCAGGACTGACTTCCTTCTATTATTATTATTATTATTATTATTATTCCATTATAGTCCTGTATCAGCCGTTGGCTATGTAGGACTTTGGCCAAAGGCCGTTCTATCTATTATTATTATTATTTATTATTTTGGTTTTACGTCCTGTCTCAGCCGGTGGGCTATATAAGACGTGCAGGCTAGGCCCGCAAGTATCTACGTAGTGCTATCACTTTGGTGTAGGTGGGGGAGGGGGCTATCTAAATCGAGGTGAGGCTCGTAGCCTAGTCTAGAGGGAGGTAGAAGGGGGTCTTGCGGGTAAAAGAGAGAGGTAGGGTGGGTGTAGGGCGAGGCCACCTAGTATAGGTGTTGCCCTAGTTCTCGAGGTTTCCTTTGTGCCAGGCCTGTGTTGCAGCCCTAGTTTCTTCAATAAAGGCAATAGTAGCCTGTATGCCTACGCTCGTGTTTAGCAGGAAGGCTAGCGATAGGGGGTCCTTGCTCGCCTCCTGCATCTTTATCCTAGCCTCCTTATATAGCGTACAGCTAAGGAGGATATGGGTAGGATCTTGAGTAGCTCTATAGTTGCAGGGGCAAACTTTAGAGTCTACTTTG
>NW_006912031.1:0-2188 GCF_000338995.1 Bipolaris sorokiniana ND90Pr
TTGTTTGAATGCCGTCACCGGCGGTGGTGAGACTTTTGATATAATGTAACGGCGCAGGCAAAGACTACTCGGATCAGTATCGGCGGTAGTGTCACTCAGAGGCATATGGGAGTGCGTGGGACATCAAACGAGCCTTGATTCGAATAGACACCTATAGGCCTTGTACGAAAGGATATCAAAAATCTATCGAGCTACGGTATGGAGAAGGTGGGGTTTTATATCAGCAGATCTGCCCTCGGCTAGTGCGTGCCCATGTTCGGATCCCTTTCGGATGTTAGTTCAGTGTGTACTCGAACCGTTACAGTTGCCGCAATTGTTGCAATAACCAACCTATATATCTAGAACAGCGCCTTTGAGGGCTGCAGTCAATTCTTTGTTCTTCTGTGTGACCCTACGAAGTTTCTCTGTAGCATTCATCGAACATCGCTCTAAGTAGCGGACTTTGTTCGCTAGATGCTTATACTTCAATTCTATGCCAGTACTTCTGTTATCCACCTCCATGAGGAGTCTTTTGAGATTGTAGACCTCCTCTACGGCGGCGCGGAGTGATTGGAATAGAGCGTCTACTAAAGGAAGCGTCACGGCTGAGGATAAGGAATGGGCGGAACCGGGGGGCCCAAAGTGCCCTCCATCGAGGCCACTGCCTTGGAGCTACATTTATTAGCATTAGTTACTCGGTGTCAGCCGGAGACATTACCTCATCGCTGTTGTGATGTCCTGGGGTTAGTCCTGAGCCCTCCTGCTCTGCCATGTTGCTGGGGTCTGAAAGGAGTGGGTAACGTCCCTCCCTGAGTGCTGGGACAAATGGGGGGTACTTTGACTTTCTGCATTTCGCTTTCTGCACGCACGTTGAAAATCTAGAGAAAACTGTGACACTTATATACTACAGCTTTTTGTTAACATATCTTAACATATATAACTAAAAATTACGTTGCTATTACTATTCTTTTTGCGTAAGTTACAGCAGACTGTTCTACTACGTATAGCAGTATTACTTTACTATAGTACTACATAGAAGCTTATAGCATCTAGGAAATGCTGGGAAATTAGAGTGAGGTATAAAAGACCTCGTAACAGCGTAGTGTAACGGTTCGAGTACCTACCGAACTAACATCCGAAAGGGATCCGAACATGGGCACGCACTAGCCTAGGGCAGATCTGCTTCTATAAAACCCCACCCGTTCTCCATAGTAGTTCGATAGATTTTTGATATCCTTTCGTACAAGGCCTATAGGTGTCTATTCGAATCAAGGCTCGTTTGACGTCCCACGTACTCACATATGCCTCTGAGTGACACTACTGCCGATACTAATCCGAGTATTCTTGCCTGCGCCGTTACATAGAGAGTTAAGTTAATATTAGATCTCTTCTTATAGAACTTATAGTAGGTAGGTGTAATGGGCTGCGCCCGTGAGTGAAACACGTGATTGTATCACGTGTCCTCTTCGCACCGCTTAGTCACGAAACCTTATTCGTATGAAGGAACCTAAGGCAAGAGTATAAAGTGAGAGACGTCGTACGATAGCTTTACTTTCTTTATCTTTCTTCTTTTGTAACATAGGTTAATGCAAACTCGTTCGAAGGCCTCTTCGCCCTTAACAGAGACAACATTAGAGGAAAGGGCTTAAAGTCCCTTTATTGGCAACAGCCCATTATAAAACAGCATCCTACAGTAACACATCGTGATTAATTTTAGCATGAACAATAACCGTTAATGGTTGTTAGGGGCTGTGGCGTTAGTCTGTAACGATGTTACAACTTCGCCATGTATCGGACCAATCCCAGAGCCGGATCGGAGGTAGTACTCGCCGCCCTCTTCATCAACCACTCGTTGTGAGGTCGGATCCGATTCGGATCCGACTAAGATAAGTATATAAGGAGACACTCCCTGTAGCTAGCTCTGTAGACTTTTGATATCCTTTCGTACAAGGCCTATAGGTGTCTATTCGAATTAAGGCTCGTTTGATGTCCCACGCACTCCCATATGCCTCTGAGTGACACTACCGCCGATACTGATCCGAGTAGTCTTGCCTGCGCCGTTACATTATATCAAAAATCTCGTCCCAGCCGGTGACGGCTTCAAAACAATATCGCAGCTGTTTGTTCAGACTACGTTCAACCTCAAGTTATCCGGAACCGATCCGGATACTTACACCGTCACATCTGACATTCACCTAGGCAGGATCCC
>NW_006912032.1:0-2167 GCF_000338995.1 Bipolaris sorokiniana ND90Pr
AAAAGCGACCCTTACTAAAGCTTTACTTAGCTAAGGCTAAAACTAGAGGCTCTACCTTATATAAAAAGTAATAGCTAAACGACTCTAAAAGAGGCGCGCCTGCGCGCCTCTAATAAAGGTAATAAGATTAATAATTAATTAGAATTAATTTAATCTATAACGTGATGGATAAGCGAGTCGCGCAGGCAAGCGAGTCGCGCACCCACTAAACCTACGCACCTCTATAAGCGTATAGCGCCACCACAATGTAACTATCTTGATATATATTAATATAATATATTAAGTAGTACCTATAGTATCTTTCTTGCATGTACGCGTATTATGACCAGTCTCTCTACACCTACTACAGCGCGCAAGAGCCTGGCGACTAGCACCTGATCGCTCTCCTCCTTGACGCTCTTCATGAGCAATCTGCTGATCAGCCTCACGCTGAGCAAGTAGATCCTCTCCAGCTCCCTTTGTTAGCACTCCTTGCTTCTGTATTCGCTTTTTTTTACGCTGCCTACGCTTCGTTACTGCTGCATTAGCTCTCTCAAGGCTAGTGATCCGATCGCGCATTAGCTCAGCCGAGAGTATCATTACCTCTGCCCCCTTCTTAAGCTGGTCAATTGCTGCAATAATTGAAGCTGGCGATGAGCCTTGGTGCCGCTGAACGCGATCGCGTATTAACGTCGATTGAGCTTCAAGCTCGCGTGTGTTGCTAGGCGTACGAGCCTGCCAGAGAGCCTCTAGAACAGCTGGTGGAGTAGGCGTACGGAGCTTTATATCAAGCTTTGATAGAACAGCGTCTGGTTGGAGAGGAACAAGGCCTGCGCCACGGAAGGCAGAGCAGATATTGGCTGGCGTGAAGGATCGATCAAACGCTACCTTAAACGCTGGCAGAAACTCGAGCTTAGTGATGTGGTTGATATGGTGGCGGATTAGACTCTCTATCTCCCGGCTGTACGCACGCTTTAATGGCGAGAAACAGCCAACGTCAAGAGGCTGGAGTAGGTGAGATGAGTGCGGCGGCATACAGAGAGTATAGATATTATTCTCCTTGCAGAACTCTTGGAACTTAAGAGAGTGGTGGCTCTCATGGCCGTCAAGGATAAGTAGACGACGTGTACCAACAACGCGAGTCTTTGTGTGAGTGTCGAAGTGCTTTAGCCATGCAACGCCTAGCTCATTATTCGTCCAGCCATTGTCGCTGACTGCGATTACCCACTCGCGTGGGATCTCTGCCTCCTCGTACCAGGCAGATAGGTGATACTGGCCAGCGAAGACAAGGAACGGTGGGACTGACCAGCCAGCTGCGTTGATCGCTGCGATCAGCGTTACCCACTCGCGATTGCCTGGCTCAACTGCCTTTGGCCGGCCTCTTCTCTCTGACGCTGTTACGACAAGCTGAGTCGTGATCTTGCCCATCATAAAGCCAGCTTCGTCAAAGTTGTAGACGTCTTCGTCGCAGATGCCGTACTTGGCCTTTGTCTGCTCCACAAGCTCAAACCAGCTCTTAATTAGGGCTGGATCTTCACATAGAGCTCTCTGCCTATCGTACGATCGATTAAAACGCGTTGTAAGAGAGCCTGTACGCCTAATGAAGTTGGCTGGCCACTTCTGCCCAACGTGGCCAGCACCACGTGCAGCTAGTAGCTTATCAGCCATATCACGTACGGCAGCGTAGGTAGGCGCAAATCCACGCTGATCTAGATCAAGTATATGGCTTATAATCACCTCCTCTTCTATCTGAGTAAGCTTTTTTGAGTTGGGCTGGCAATCGCGTCTCGCGCGCTTCCCAGCGCGTCGATCGCGTAACGTTGATTCAGGCACGTTAAAGATTGAAGCTGCGCGGCGGCCTGTTTGAATTTGATTAGAATCAAGAGATTGTATAGCAAGCTGAATATCTGATTCATTTGAGAGTAATTGAATAACGTGGCGTGGAGCCATGATAAAGGCAAGTGTAATAGAGTAAGAAAGTTGGTGAGGTGCGCGACTCGCTTGCCTGCGCGACTCGCTTATCCATCACGTTAGTACTTTAAGGTTTTCTATTATTATTTAATGGCTAGAAGAACCTCGCAGTCTTTGCTATTCGCAAAGTGGGTTTGTTTGTAGTTTTTGCATTTTGGGAGCGTGTGGTTATAAGCTTTCCTTTTACTTTGCAAATGCTACAGAAGTGCTAAGTAGT
>NW_006912033.1:0-2162 GCF_000338995.1 Bipolaris sorokiniana ND90Pr
AAGAAACCAGAGACAACGAGGACGATTGCTGCCATACCAATTTATGGCATAACGAGTGTCGCGTACAGCATTGCCACATGCACCAGCCCGGAGAAAAGGAAGCTCACGAAGAGTTGTGCTGGATCAAGTGCACGATCAATTGCCAATTCCACAAGGAACAGCGACGGAAAGCTAGAAGGGTAGACGACTACTACCATAGCACGATTTCCGCCGAAGAATGCATAGCAAAGAACTGCAGAATGCATAGGGCCCAAGTACGGGAAACGCCAGTAGAGCACAGTAAACTCCTATGGACGCATTGCAGGAAAGGTTGTGCTATGCACCAACAACAGTTCGAGAATGCTCGACAGGTAGACAACCACTACCATAGCATCCTACCAGCGAACATTTGTGAGGCAAAGGATTGCCCGATTCACAAAAGCAAGAAGCCGGAACTAAGGAAGAGGGCCACGCAACAGAAGATACCTCATGAGAATATCCATTGGAGCTTCTGCTACAACGATCAGTGTACGATACACTATTCCGCCAAGGCAGGCGAAGGCTACTTCCCAAAGAAGAAGGGAAGCAGGCAGTCAAAAAACTAGGATGCCACCAGGGACAGGGTCACGCTGGCAAAGGCAGTCCTAAAACGACCCTTAAGCAAGTACAGGAAGTGGGAGCAAAAGAGTTGCAATTGAAAGCCACAGTACTTGTAGACGGACATGAGGTGTTAGCGCTCATAGATAGTGGGGCAGCACGAACCGTCATATCTCCACGAGTAGTGGAAGGAAACAACATACCCTATCGGAACAAGAAGGTACCGATGCGAGTGGTATTAGCCGACGATAGTCCCACGACATACGGGAACGGCTGGATCCGACTTGAGACCGAGGCAGTAACGTTACGCCTGGCCGGTCAAGAAAGCCGAGAAAAGATTAGCATTATGGATCTTGGAGAGACCGAGATGATAATTGGCTACGATTGGTTGTTAAAGCACAACCCTGCCATCGATTGGCAAAAGAAGACAGTACTCAGCCGAGAGCCTGTGCACAAGGTTGCTGGAGTAAGACACGAGACACGCCCGACGAATCAGCGCGCAACCCAGGACGGGAGATTCGGCATGATCTCACCGCATAAGATCGCGAGAATCTATGCGAAGGACCCTCAGAGAGTAGGAGTCATTTGGATACGGCAGATCGCGACCACGAAGGAAGGATCGGTACCACAGTTGGCGATTCCAACAGAATACCAAACGGACGAGTTCAGAGAACTGTTCGAAGAAAATGAGGCAACGGACCTAGCAGACCATCAGGATTGGGATCACGAGATCATCCTTGATGAAGGAGCTAAGTTGAGCCCAGGACCAATGTACCCTATAGCGCCCGAGCACGACGCTGAGCTGCGGGATTACATTCAGAAGAACTTGAAGAAGGGATTTATCCGACCGGGATCAGGCCCGATGGCCTCACCCATCTTGTTCGTAAAGAAACCTAACGGGAAGTGGCGACTATGTGTCGACTTCAGAAGGTTGAACAGCGTAACTCGGAAGAACCGATATCCCTTACCACTCATTACAGAGCTCATGGATCGACTCCAGGGAGCTAAGTGGTTTACGAAGTTCGATGTTCGGGAAGGATTTTACCGAATCAGGATCAAAGAAGGTCACGAATGGATGACAGCGTTCAAAACGAAGTACGGACTCTTTGAGTACACGGTTATGCCGTTCGGATTGACGAATGCGCCGGCAACCTTTCAATCAGTCATTAACAACGCTCTCCACGAGTACCTTGGAATCTTTGTCACCGCGTATCTGGACGACGTACTAGTGTACTCCAGCGGCACACGCGAAGAACATGTCGAGCATGTTAAGAAGGTTTTACGAAAGCTTAAGGAATACAAGCTATACCTTCAACCAGGAAAATGTGAATTCCACACACAGGAAACGGAATTCCTCGGATTCATCATATCAACCGAAGGAGTGAAAATGAACCCTAAAGAAGATACAGACTGTACAGGGATGGCCAAAACCCAAAACAGTCAGGATATTCAGTCCTTTTTAGGGATTTGCGAATTATTATCGAAAGTTCATCAGAGATTACTCGAAGATCACAGCACCCTTACGGAAGTGACGAAAAAGGAAATAGGTTTCAAATGGGAACAGGAACATCAAGAGGCTTTCGATC
>NW_006912034.1:0-2152 GCF_000338995.1 Bipolaris sorokiniana ND90Pr
CGCAATTGACTCTACAATAACGACAATAAAATAGAATAAAATTAAGAGATATTATTCTCTATATAGATTTACATGAGATCCGAGTATGCCCTTGAACGTGGCACTTCGTACACGTCGGCGGTGCGCGCTGACGTCGCTCACCAGCCTGGCTCTGGCTAGCCTCCATCACCATCCTTTCTGCCTCTGCAGCTATCTGCTGACCCTGTTGGACCTGGAGTACTCCACCAGAAGCAATATATTGACGCTGCTGACTCTGCTTTTTTCGTTGACGCTGGACTTGTATACGTAGCTTCTTATTCTCCTCTGCAAGTATTGTTGCTGACTGCATCGCTATTTGACAGCCTTTAATAACTTGGCGTAGAAGCTGGCTTGTTGGGCTTTGTGATTGCCGATGGAGCCGTTCTTGAAGAAGCTTTGCCTGCTGCTGAAGCTGAGCTACTGTATGCGGTGTTTCTAGCTGCGTTGCGGCGTTATTATCTATAGTTGTCTGTGGTGGAGACGGTGTTCTAGCTACGGTGAGCGACGATAGAACGCGATCTGGATAAGGAGGGACAAGTCCTGTCGCCCGAAAGCCTGCCTGGATGTTCTGCTGCGTGAATACTATCGGCCGGATCCGCGTATAGGCTGCAAGGAAGTCTATCTTGTCAATGTAGTAGACGCCTTGGCGGGCGAGCTCTTCAATCTCACGTCCGTACGCGCGCTTGAGCGGCGAGAAGCAGCTTACATCAAGCGGCTGGAGAAGATGCGACGTGTGTGGCGGCATGCAGAGAGTAATGATCTTATTCTCAGCGCAGTACTGGTCGAACTCTGGCGTAGCGTGGCTACTATGGCCGTCTAGAATAAGAAGCCGATAGACTCCAGCTGTACGAGCTGCTGTATGCTGATTAAAGTGCTTCACCCACTCTACGCCAAGCTGATCAGTCGTCCAACCGTTGTCTGAGACACTAATAGCCCAGTCTGGTGGGAGCCCATTATACCAGCTGTTCTGGTGGACCTTACCAGATAAGATAACTAACGGTGGTAGACACCAGCCAGACGCATTAATGCACTCAATCGCTGTAACCCACTCGCGATTACCTGGCTGTATAATAGCTACTCGGCCGACTCTATCAGAGCTTGTAACTACCTTAGACGTGCTAGCGACGCCCATTGCGAACCCAGTCTCGTCAAAGTTGTAGGTATCCTGGTCTAAGACGCCGTACGTCTGGCGCGTTTCTTCTACTAGCTTAAACCAAGCTGCGATTGCGACAGGATCTTCAGAGAGAGCGCGCTGGCTACTAAACTTTCTAGTCCACTTTGTCTGGAGCTCTGGCTGGTTCTGGATAAAGCGCGACACCCACTTCTTGCCAATAGGTGCTGGAGGTGGATTTTGGCCACGCGCGGCGAGTAGAGCGTCTGCCATCCGTCGCACGTCAATGATATGAGGCGGAAAACCGCGTCGGTTAAGGTCTAGGATCCACTGCACGAGAGACTGCTCTTCAATGGGCGATAGCTTGCGGTTGACAGAGGCTGTCTCTGATCGTGGCTGGACACCATGGATACGCGTGTGTAGTGTAGATTGTGGTATATCAAAGGCTTTTGCGAGAGCACGAATAGATTGTTTTGGATTATTACGATAAGATGCGATAGCAAGGCTTATTCTGCCTTCACGAGAAGTCTGTATAGAACGTTGTTGTCGCGGCATTGTGGTGGTTGTGTAGAGCGTTGGGTGAAGTTTGGTGGGGTGCCCAGCTTACTGATCTGCCCAGCTTACTGATCCCGCACGTTAACGTCAAGGATCAGTCATCCGGCCAGATCAGTCATCCGGCCACCCCACCAAACCTGACCCGACGCGACACACGATAAATCCACAACAACAAGGTAAGATTAGATAGAATATCAAAATATAGTTAGCTATCAAGTTCTACATGAAGTCCGAGTGTGTCCTTGAATATGGCACTTTGTACACGTCGGCGGCGCGCGCTGACGTCGCTGACTGCCCTCACCCTGCTCAACCTCTGCGACTACCCTTTCTACCTCTATAGTAAGCTGCTGAGCCTGCTGCACCTGAAGTACTCCACCAGAAGCGATATATTGACGCTGCCGATCTTTCTTCTGTCGCCGGAGCTTACTGCCTTGACGTAGCTTCTTATTTTCTTTAGTAAGTATTGTC
>NW_006912035.1:0-2143 GCF_000338995.1 Bipolaris sorokiniana ND90Pr
AATACCATCAACGTGCTGGAGAAGAGCTACAGGAGCTATTCTAAAGAAGACCGTCCAAACCCGACTATTCTATCCCAAAGGCCTATAGAGTAATTACTCTTCTAAGCTGCCTAGGCAAAGTAATAGAACGGATAATAGCTAAAAGACTCAGCTACCTAGCCGAGACTATAAGCCTTCTACACAACTCACAGATAGGAGGCAGATTAAAGAAATCAGCTATCGACGCAGCTCTCCTACTTGTAGATCAAATCCAGCACCAAAAACAACAAGGCTACACTACATTAACAGTCTTTCTAGATGTTAAAGGAGCGTTCGACTACGTTTCCCACAACCAGTTCCTAAATACACTAAAAAGGCTAGGCCTACCTATCAGCCTAATCACCTGGGCTAAAACCTTTCTGTCTAATAGATCCCTAAGGCTCGCCTTTGACGGCCAAATAGAAGACTTTAGCGAGATTAATGCGGGCATTCCACAAGGCAGCCTAGTATCTCTAATCTTCTTTCTGATCTACATTAGAGATCTATTCCACCAAATAGATGGATTTTAGCTCTCCTATATCGACGACATCTCCATCACAACCTCATCAACGTCTATTAAGAAAAACGTTAAGATACTACAACAGGAGGTTAAGAAACTAGTTACTAAAGGAAAAGAACTAGCTATCGAGTTCGATATAGCGAAAACAGAGCTAATCCACTTTACAAAGAAGAAAGAAAGAAAAGAAATCCCCCTAGAGCTCCCTAGTAAGGAGAAAATCTACCACAAAGATACGATTAAGTGGCTAGGGGTACACCTTGACAATAAGCTATCCTTTCGAGGACACGTAGCTATTCGAGCTAGCCAAGCAAAAACAGCTTTTAATAGACTAGGGAGACTAGCGAATATAGACCACGGTCTATCCCCCTTTGCTATTAGACAACTATATCTAGCATGCGTTACGAGCATTGCAGACTATGGGTCGCCAATCTATTGGCGCAACTAGAGCTTTATTAAAGATTAGCTTCAGCCGCTACACAACGCAGCTTGTAGAAAGGTACTAGGAGTATTCAAAACAGCTCCAGCTATCCTAATAAGTATCGAAGCTAGCTTGCCGCTACCAGCTATACGGCTAAGCCAAATAAACTGAAAATACGCTCTACGAGCTATACAACTAGCCTAAACCTATCTAATTATAAAAGCTATTATAAGACTATAAAAAACAAACCTTCAGTAATTAAAACAGCTAAAGAAACCTAGACAACTACAGGCCATTATGAGCTCCATCCCATCTACTACAGAGATAGAAGAAATCGTCCTATATCGGTTCAGACCATGGGACTCTCTCAACTATAATATCTATATATTAAAGAAATCTAAAGTAGAAGAGGCAGCCGCGCATAAAGATTATATCCAAATAATAGAGGATAACTCTATAGTAATCTACTTAGACGCCTCTAAAACTAAAGACGGAGATGGGATAGGAGTAGGCGTAGCAGTCTATAACCTAAACCAAGAAGAAATCCATCTAGAGACAAAGAATATAGGCGAGAACCAACTTGTCTATAACGGAGAGCTTGAAGGCATTATAATAGCCTTCGAATACGCGGCTAAAGTAGCTCAAAAAGACCAAAATATCCACGTTTACGCTGACAACCAAGCTGCTATATATAGGCTTCAGAGTCTATTAGATAAGCCTGGTTAGCAGTGGGTAATTCGGTGCCAAAAAGCAGCTAAAGCTATCCTAAACAGAAAAGCAAAGATCTTCTTAAAATGGGCGCCAGGCCACACAGATATAGAAGGAAACGAAAAAGCAGATTCCTTAGCAAAGGAAGCTACAAAACAAACACCAAAAGAATCAAAAACAAGTCTAGCCTTTATAGGCACTAAGATCAAGCTCCTTTAAAGAGCTAGCCAGGCAGAAGAGTGGAGAAAGTATAGGGAGAAAGCAAGAGAAAAGAAGACTAGCTACGGAGCTATCTTTAACCTTAAGCTGAAAAACCAACTAGTAATCCCAAGAGGCACCAAAAGAGAGATTTCAAGCTCTTTCTATTCTCTTAAGATAGGGCACGGATACTTCAATGCTTATCTAAAGAGAGTAAAAAGAAGAGAAACAGAACTCTGTAAATGCGGAAGACCACAAACAGCAGAGCACCTACTTCTATA
>NW_006912036.1:0-2143 GCF_000338995.1 Bipolaris sorokiniana ND90Pr
GAACGGATAATAGCTAAAAGACTCAGCTACCTAGCCGAGACTACAAGCCTTCTACACAACTCACAGATAGGAGGCAGATTAAAGAAATCAGCTATCGACGCAGCTCTCCTACTTGTAGATCAAATCCAGCACCAAAAACAACAAGGCTACACTACATCAACAGTCTTTCTAGATGTTAAAGGAGCGTTCGACCACGTTTCCCACAACCAGTTCCTAAATACACTAAAAAGGCTAGGCCTACCTATCAGCCTAATCACCTGGGCTAAAACCTTTCTGTCTAATAGATCCCTAAGGCTCGCCTTTGACGGCCAAATAGAAGACTTTAGCGAGATTAATGCGGGCATTCCACAAGGCAGCCCAGTATCTCCAATCTTCTTTCTGATCTACATTAGAGATCTATTCCACCAAATAGATGGATTTCAGCTCTCCTACATCGACGACATCTCCATCACAACCTCATCAACGTCCATTAAGAAAAACGTTAAGATACTACAACAGGAGGTTAAGAAACTAGTTACTAAAGGAAAAGAACTAGCTATCGAGTTCGATATAGCGAAAACAGAGCTAATCCACTTTACAAAGAAGAAAGAAAGAAAAGAAATCCCCCTAGAGCTCCCTAGTAAGGAGAAAATCTACCACAAAGATACGATTAAGTGGCTAGGGGTACACCTCGACAATAAGCTATCCTTTCGAGGACACGTAGCTATTCGAGCTAGCCAAGCAAAAACAGCTTTTAATAGACTAGGGAGACTAGCGAATATAGACCACGGTCTATCCCCCTTTGCTATTAGACAACTATATCTAGCATGCGTTACGAGCATTGCAGACTATGGGTCGCCAATCTATTGGCGCAACCAGAGCTTTATTAAAGATCAGCTTCAGCCGCTACACAACGCAGCTTGTAGAAAGGTACTAGGAGTATTCAAAACAGCTCCAGCTATCCCAATAAGTATCGAAGCTAGCTTGCCGCCACCAGCCATACGGCTAAGCCAAACAAACCGAAAATACGCTCTACGAGCTATACAACTAGCCCAAACCCATCCAATTACAAAAGCTATTATAAGACTACAAAAAACAAACCTTCAGCAATCAAAACAGCCAAAGAAACCTAGACAACTACAGGCCATCACGAGCTCCATCCCATCTACTACAGAGATAGAAGAAATCGTCCCATATCGGTTCAGACCATGGGACTCTCTCAACTACAATATCTATATATCAAAGAAATCCAAAGTAGAAGAGGCAGCCGCGCATAAAGATTATATCCAAATAATAGAGGATAACTCTATAGTAATCTACTCAGACGCCTCTAAAACTAAAGACGGAGATGGGATAGGAGTAGGCGTAGCAGTCTACAACCCAAACCAAGAAGAAATCCATCTAGAGACAAAGAATATAGGCGAGAACCAACTTGTCTATAACGGAGAGCTTGAAGGCATTACAATAGCCTTCGAATACGCGGCTAAAGTAGCTCAAAAAGACCAAAATATCCACGTTTACGCTGACAACCAAGCTGCCATATATAGGCTTCAGAGTCTATTAGATAAGCCTGGTCAGCAGTGGGTAATTCGGTGCCAAAAAGCAGCTAAAGCTATCCTAAACAGAAAAGCAAAGATCTTCTTAAAATGGGCGCCAGGCCACACAGATATAGAAGGAAACGAAAAAGCAGATTCCTTAGCAAAGGAAGCTACAAAACAAACACCAAAAGAATCAAAAACAAGTCTAGCCTTTATAGGCACTAAGATCAAGCTCCTCCAAAGAGCTAGCCAGGCAGAAGAGTGGAGAAAGTATAGGGAGAAAGCAAGAGAAAAGAAGACTAGCTACGGAGCTATCTTTAACCTTAAGCTGAAAAACCAACTAGTAATCCCAAGAGGCACCAAAAGAGAGATTTCAAGCTCTTTCTATTCTCTTAAGATAGGGCACGGATACTTCAATGCTTATCTAAAGAGAGTAAAAAGAAGAGAAACAGAACTCTGTAAATGCGGAAGACCACAAACAGCAGAGCACCTACTTCTATACTGCGGTTTCTATAGCGCAGAGAGAAACCAACTTAAAAAGACTCTAGGCCAGAAAGTACTTAAACTCCCACTCTTACTCCACACTACGAGCGGTATAGAAGCTACTCTAGCTTTTTATTACTAGC
>NW_006912037.1:0-2140 GCF_000338995.1 Bipolaris sorokiniana ND90Pr
ATACTATTGTCCAGGCTTAGTTTGAGTTATTTGCTGCAATTGCAGCGTACGAGGTTGGGGCTGGCTTTTAAGCTAGCTGGGCTGTTGGCTGAGCTTTAGAAGCTACTGTAACGATGTTACAACTTCGCCATGTATCGGACCAATCCCAGAGCCGGATCGGAGGTAGTACTCGCCGCCCTCTTCATCAACCACTCGTTGTGAGGTCGGATCCGATTCGGATCCGACTAAGATAAGTATATAAGGAGACACTCCCTGTAGCTAGCTCTGTAGACTTTTGATATCCTTTCGTACAAGGCCTATAGGTGTCTATTCGAATCAAGGCTCGTTTGATGTCCCACGCACTCCCATATGCCTCTGAGTGACACTACCGCCGATACTGATCCGAGTAGTCTTGCCTGCGCCGTTACAGTAACAAGCTAGATCTATTTAGCCTCTACCTTCTTACGCAGAAAATAGTATTAAATATTTATATATTTAGTTCTAGCGTAGTAGGTAGGTTTTTAGATAGCTAGATCGCAATCTAGCTATTAGAGTATATTTTAATAGTTCTATCTGATAGTATATTAAATAGTTATTTAATCTCTTTAATAAATTAAATTAGATAAATACTCTATTCACTTAGTTCGCAATATGCTATAATTTCTGCTTCTGCGCTTAATAGAGCTACTATTATGTAAAAGGCTTAAGTAGTAAATAGATAAAATAGCTTAAAGCAGTAGGTAGGTCCGTAACCTATCGCAGTATCTAAAAGTAAAACGCTTTATTCTATTTTTATATTACCTTATTAGCTAATATAAGATATTTATAAAATAGCTTAGAGATACTTTATAGCTTTTATACTATTAATTACTATATAAAATAATAAAAAAATATATATAAAAAAAGATTATTTTAGTAGATTCTAAGCAACGTAGTAAGAGTACATAATAAGATTATGTGAGTATAATATTAGGTACTATTCTAATTATAATAATATATAATTTATATAGAAAATAGAATATATTAAAATATAAATAAGAAGGGAGATATACACATATAGAAGGATCACGTAATCTATGCTTAGAAAGCTACCTAATTAGGTATAGCTTCTATAAATAATCTTTATCTTTTAATATTATCTAAGGTAAACTTTATTTACTTAGAGTAGGGATCTTCTTAGAGTAGATCACGTAATATATAGCTAGAAAGTTACCTAATTAGGTATAGCTTCTATAAATACTCTTAACGTGCGGGATCAGTAAGCTGGGCAGATTAGTAAGCTAGGCACCCCACCCAACCTAACCTAACGCTCTACGCAATTGCTCTACAACAACGTAATAAAATAGAATAAAATTAAGAGATATTATTCTCTATATAGATTTACATAAGATCCGAGTATGCCCTTAAACGTAGCACTTCGTACACGTCGGCGGTGCGCGCTGACGTCGCTCACCAGCCTGGCTCTAGCTAGCCTCCATCACCATCCTTTCTGCCTCTGCAGCTATCTGCTGACCCTATTAGACCTAGAGTACTCTACTAGAAGTAATATATTAACGCTACTGACTCTGCTTTTTTCGTTGACGCTAGACTTATATAGGTAGCTTCTTATTCTCCTCTGTAAGTATTATTACTAACTACATTACTATTTAACAGCCTTTAATAACTTAGCGTTCAGCACAGACAACTTCGAGTTTTCTAGAATAGGTGTAATTTTAGTCAAATATATATAAACCCCTCGCGAGAAATCGATTACAATCACCTTTAAAGCGTGCACGCCACGCGCTGTGGAGCTATAGGCTGTTAAAGTGATCACTTTAGACACGTCTTATTTTTCACCGAAAAACACACAGACCAGGTGGATTAGTAATCAAAATGCCACCCGATAGTGATACTATCGACGTACACGTGCCAGGCACCCAGGCGAGAGCAGAAATCGAAGCTCAGATCCAGAATGAGATAGATATGGAAACCACGGAACCAGCGACGCCTACGCAGACTACTATACCTAGCGTAGTTGAAATACCAATCCTCCCACCAAATAAACGGCAGGCAAACTTCTCGCCAGAAATACGCACTAGGAGCAACTTCTCACCATTTAGAGGAGCTACGCTTAGATTCAGTACTCAAAGCAGAACTCCGAAGGCAATATCAGTACAAGAGG
>NW_006912038.1:0-2115 GCF_000338995.1 Bipolaris sorokiniana ND90Pr
CTTTACCAGCTTCTAGCTCTATAGCGCGTGGGCTGCACGAGTTGGCACTAGTTGTAATAGATTTCTTGGGATGGATTTGTATATATTTCGCTAAAATTGCACCTATTCTGAAAAACTCGAAGTTGGTGTGTCTTGTGAAAAGATATATAAGATAGTACATATTTAATTATTTTTATCTTTCTCTATTATGTTATAACATTATTAAGTTATATAGATAGCGTTAAAGATAAATAAAGTTGGTAGAGCAGACGACTCGCTTATAAAACACGTTACTGTAACGGCGCAGGCAAGACTACTCGGATCAGTATCGGCGGTAGTGTCACTCAGAGGCATATGGGAGTGCGTGGGACATCAAACGAGCCTTAATTCGAATAGACACCTATAGGCCTTGTACGAAAGGATATCAAAAATCTATCGAGCTACGGTATGGAGAAGGTGGGGTTTTATATCAGCAGATCTGCCCTCGGCTAGTGCGTGCCCATGTTCGGATCCCTTTCGGATGTTAGTTCAGTGTGTACTCGAACCGTTACACTACCCCCCCCTCTATTGACAGCTAGTCCCGTAGCTGTTGAAAAATTTTCAATGTTTGTTTGTTTGTCTGTTTGCTTGATGTCGTCATCCTTCTATGCAGGGTCTCGGCCAGGCCCCGAACAGCCTCCGGGCCAAGGAGAATCCACTCAGCACGTGATATTAAATCCGTTTGCTCACTGAGTATATTAACAGCACGCGTCCATACTTGCTGTCACCAAAACACCAAAAAAATTCTACTCCTCCCACACATATACATACACACATCATGCCGTTGCGTTGCCCTGCTGGCGCGCTTCCGGAGGCGTACCGCCTCATCTGTCTTCGTTCAGTTCGTGCCTTTGCGCGCGGAGTCCACAATGTGGACTACCGTTTCGGTGCCGCGGGGTCCAAGAAGTGCAATTATTGCACTCAGCAGAAGGAGAAGTGCTCCCCTGTAAGTTTTTCAAATCCTTCCAATTGTAAGACGTTACTAACTCTGATAGGTTCCGGAGTACGTCGAGGCCGAGTTCGCCGTTTTTCTCGCGGCGATGGACCTGGTGGCTGCTGCCCGCCATGGTGACGAGCCGGAGGACGACCGGTACGCTGCCAAGCAGCGTCTCGAGTCCGCCGCCCTGGATCTGGCTCGCCAGGTCCAGGTGACAAAGAGCCAGGAGAAGGAGTTGTCCGTGGTCGGGCTCCTCTCCGCCACGCACCAGGTGCTGGTGGAGATTCGGGATAGCCTGCGCCGGCTGGAGGGCCGTGTGGCGGCGGTGGAGGATGCCGTGGAGGCTGGTGGGACTTTTGTCCCAGACCCCATGGACATCAGTTCCGGGGGCGAGTCGGAGGAGGAGTCGGAGGGGGAGTCGGAGGGGGAGACAGAGGAAACTCTGTCAGTAGACCTCCGTGGTCTGGAGGATGGGGCAGGGGAGTCTTCTGACTCCCCCATTGATTAGGTGTTCGGTGTGGTGGGTGGTTGGTTGGGTCAGGTTTGTTTCTGGGGCGTTTCGGTTTTTGTTCTATACCCATTATGAAGGATTGTTTTTCTTTTCCCTATATTTGATCATCTTGCAGTGAAGTCATATCCTCTATGCCTTGCTCCCATGCCTGGATCCACTTTGATAAGGAACGGGGAGGTCCCGGTTTTGTTGGATTTTGGTCATGGAAGGTCTTGAGCTTATGGGGTGCCCCCATAAAGTTTGAGGCAGGGTACCAGGTAGGGTCCGGATCATGTCCGACCCACCTCACCCGATACTTAAGCTTCGAGCGATACACTTTACTAGCTAAGACTTCTTCAACTTCCCACTCTTCTACTCCTTGGATAGGGGTTCCTGACGGCTTGGGGGCTTCTTGTCCGGGTAAGGGATCTTGAGGGTCTTTGCAGAGTAATTCCGGAGCAAAGACGTCATGGATCCGGGACCCTTCCGGTAGCTGTAGGCGATAGGAATTTCCTACCTTTTCTAGCACCTTGAAAGGTCCCTCCCATTTATCGGATAACTTACGGCTGGGGCGACGCAGACAACTTCGAGTTTTCTAGAATAGGTGTAATTTTAGTCAAATATATATAAACCCCTCGCGAGAAATCGATTACAATCACCTTTAAAGCGT
>NW_006912039.1:0-2079 GCF_000338995.1 Bipolaris sorokiniana ND90Pr
CCCACTTCACTAAGTACTTCAGGCGGGGGCGACCTCCTCGTCCGCGGCGGTCGAATCGGGAATCCAGAATATCCTCCACCTCCCATTCCTCTATCCCCTCGACCTCGATAGGCGGAGGGGGATCATGGCGTTGTCCAGGTAGGGGGTTGGAAGCGGCAGGTCTTAACAGGCTCACGTGGAAGACAGGGTGAATCTTCATAGACGCAGGCAGCTCTAGGCGGTAGGCGTATGGGCTAACGACCTCGGCGACCCGGTAGGGTCCTAATAGCTTCCAGTCTAGCTTCTTCTGGGGACGGGTAGTCTTGATGTTCCTGGCATCCAACCATACAGTATCGTCCACTAGGAAGTGGCGGGCAGGCTGTCTCTTCCGGTTAGCATACTTCTCGTGACGGGCCTGGGCCAGGCAGATCTCGGCTCGCAGGTACTCGTGGACAGCATTCATCTTCTGGGCAAGTTCCTCGGCATCGCGGGCGGCGGGTTGGTCTCGTGTCAGGGCTGGCTCGAATCCTAGTCTCGGGTGGTAGCCGTAGTTCGCGAAGAACGGCGTGGTCTGGGTACTCTCGTTGATAGCATTATTCGCAGCGAACTCTGCTAAAGGCAGCCAGGTAGACCAGTCGTCCTGTAGATATGACACGTGGCTGCGGAGGTACTGTTCTAGGAACGAGTTCGCTCTCTCAGTCTGGCCATCAGTCTCGGGGTGGTACGCGGTGGACAGGAGGGGCTTGATCCCTAGGCGGCGGGTCAGGTGATTCCAGAATGCAGACACGAACTGGGGTCCTCGATCGGACACGATCGTCTGGGGCAGACCGTGGAGTTTCCACACGTGCTTCGTGAACAGTCTTGACACCTCTTCTGCATCGCAGGTTCCGTGGCAGGCGACGAAGTGTCTCATCTTGGTCAGGCGATCTACGACCACAAGGATGGCGTCGTGGCCCTGGCTCTCTGGCAGGTGTGTGATGAAGTCCATAGATACGTCTCGCCAGGCCCGCTCTGGGATCGGCAAGGGTCTTAACACTCCCTGTTTGGCCTCACGGGACGCGGTCGTTCTTTTGCAGGAGTGGCAGTTCTGGACCCAGCGCTCAACGTAGTCTAACATGCCAGGCCAGTAGTATTCTCGAGACAGAGACTCGTACGTGCGGGCTCTCCCCATATGCCCGGCAACCGGGCTCTCGTGGTACATGCGCAGCAGTTCTGCATGCAGCTCCGGGCACTCGGGGACGTACAGGCGGTCACGGTAGTATAGGTACCCATCCCGTTCCGCGCACTCCGCAAGTGTGATTTTCTTATGCCGTCTAGCGTTGGTGCGGAGTGCGGATAGAATCGACGACAGCTCGGGGTCGTTCTGATACCCGTCATCGAACATGGATTGGATCTGAGGCGGGAGCAGCGGTGCGGTTCTCTCAGGTGGCAGGCTTGGGCGGGCAGGTTGGCGTATAGGGAGTAGGCGTAGCGTGCAGTCGTCGCTAAAGCGGACAGTCTTCTTTGGTGCAGCCTCACCCGGGCTGGCAGTAGGGAGGACTAGGGGGGAACTAGGGAAAGTTTCTTGGGTACCCCCCTGTAGGGAGTCTGGTTCGAAGTTCTCCTTCTTTAGTACCACCCGGCTCTGGTGCTCGAGGCGTTCATCCCCCTTCTTAGGCAGGTCTCCTGACCTTCTGGTTAGCGCATCAGGCTTTGCTCCTAGCTTACCTGGTCGGTACACAATTTTGAAATTAAAACGGGAAAGAAATTCAGCCTAGCGGGCTTGTCGTCTGTTTAGCAGCTTGGTCGTCGTAAAGTATTCTAGGTTGCGGTGGTTAGTAATTACTTTGATAGGAGACGCTGTGCCCTCTAGCTTAGGTCTCTACTCCTCGAAGCAGCGGATAATTGCTAGTAGTTCCTTGTCGTAGATCTCGTAGTTGCACTCCGTGACTGAGTGCTTCTTAGAGAAGAATGCCACTGGTCTTAGAATCCCGTCGTCTCCGTGCTGCGACAGCACTCTAGCCGACACGTAGTCGGACGCGTCAGTCTCCAGAATGATCTCCTTGTCCCAGTCGAAAGGGGCCAGGATAGGCGCCTCCGTGAACGGCCGACTTCAGACAA
>NW_006912040.1:0-2063 GCF_000338995.1 Bipolaris sorokiniana ND90Pr
TGTAAGGGGCTGCGCTCTAGGGAGCAATCGCGAGGTATACAAGAGGTTGTATTCGATGAGGAGCTAAGCTCCCAAGCTACGTAGCTGTCTATATACAAGCTGGTTACCCGAGTAACAATCGGACCGGTGAAGTCTAGGTGCACGAGGCAGCTTCTGGGTCCTGCGGCTGTCGTCTGAACGTCGTTCGGGCGGTGCGCAGAGAATCCGGGTGCTCGAGACAGCACCCGGGTTCTGCGAGTAGGCCGAGATTCCATCGAGGAGCTATCCAAAGGGCGTTCAGCCCGTTACATAAATATTCGCTGATAGGGTGCTATAGTAGTAGTTATCTACTTATTAGGTATTCTTAAACTATTATTAGTATATAGCGCAACCCTTCCTATAATATATCTATAAGAGTTTACTATACTCTACTAGCGTTTCCCGTACTTAGACTCTATATATTCTATAGTTTTTTGCTATATATTTCTCTGCAGAAATTATGCTATAATAGTAGTCGTCTACTCTTTTAACATTCTATTACTATTTCTTATAGAATTAGTAATTAATCGTGCACTTAATCTAGCACAGCTCCTTATAAGCTTTTTTTTCTCTAGGCTAGTATATATAGTAATATCACATACGATACTTATTATGCTATAGATTAGTATAGTAGTAATTATCCTTATTGTCTCTAGTCTCTTCTTACTTCCTTAAGTAGTAATTATAATATTTTAGGTAGTTAACCTAATATAGGCGCTCGTGTTACTCTATTCGTTCCTTAAACGTCTAAGGTATCTTCTTATTATTAGATTCTTTAAACCTAGGTTATTTTTAGATAGCCCTATAGATAATCTTATCTACTTAGAGTCTTAAGATTATAACTTACCTATTAATATTATAATTATTAGCTTAGTGTATATTAGTTCTATAAATCTAGCACTGTTAGTTTCTTAGGCGGCGTAGTACTTCTACCCCTTTAATCTACTAATCTATTAGTAGTAGTGCGTTCTACTTAAAGTCTTAGAGTTCTATTACCTCTTATACTAGCTTAAATACCTTATTAGTAGCTTATCTTACTTCTTTATATAGGTCTAGGTCGCTAAGGGTTTCGTCTAGCTTCTTAGTTAGGTATAGTATTAGTATCTAAATTATTCTAATCTTAACCACTCCTTATCTAACTTTATATTTTAGGTAATTTCTATAGAAGTATTCTACTTTACTATATTAGAGACATACCTTATTATTATAACGCTTCTTACGTTCTTCTATAGAGAGTCCGTTATTATACTATTCTTAGAGTTTTCTATTCTTATTCTTAGACTTATCTTATACTTTACTAGTTATAATAGTATCGCTATTCTTATTAAACTAGCTACGCTATTTCTTTATGTTAGCTATCACTAGCTAGGATTATTTACTTTATTAGTTTCTTTTTTTTAGTCTATTTGTTATGGGCGGAGAGGCCTAGCGAATGAGTATGCTTCTACCTATCGTACAGAAGCTAAAAGATAAGAAAAAGAGAAGATAACTAAGTACAGACTTCTCTTATACCTGCTCGCTTCTGATCACGTGTCCGTACAGAAGGTATATCACGTGGTCGAAGATCACGTGATCCTCTTCAGTAGAGATCACGGGCGCAGCCCTTTACAATACTCCCCTCCTCCACTCGTACGGACATGTTTGCGTTTGTTTGTTTTCCTAGGAGCACGCGGCTGCCTAACTTGCGGTGGAGCAGCGGCGTTTGTTTGCTCTAGTGAAGGAGGATTTCCACGAGAGCAAACGCTCCCTCCGTACGATATGTAGAGCTGCCGTCTCTCTCCTTCAGCTTTTTCTTCCTTTGTGTTAAATCAATTTGACTCCACTACTACACAGATTTCTTCTTTTCTTTCTGACCACACTCGTACGATGCCGCCGAAAGCGCAACCACCCCCTCGCGGTGTTTGGGCCAACGCAAACACCAACAGTTTGCAGTTTTGCACTGACGGTGGCCCCAATGACACTATTAACAACGTGGCTAACCAAATCTTCGACGCTGCCCACCAGGCTCTGACTCGTACGACGCTAGGCGCTGTACTGCCAACTTT
>NW_006912041.1:0-2063 GCF_000338995.1 Bipolaris sorokiniana ND90Pr
AACGATGTTCACGATAAGGAACTACTTGGAGTAGTCGATGCCTTTGAACAATGGGAAGTGTACCTACTAGGACTCCCTGAACAGATCGAGGTTTTTACCGATCACCAGAACTTGACGAGTTTCATGACAACGAAAAAACTCAACCGACGACAAGTACGATGGGCAGAGATGCTAGCCCAGTTCGACTTCAAGATCACGCACCGCGCAGGGACGCTCAACGGAGCAGCGGACGCTTTAAGTAGAAGGTCTGATTTGCGCGAAGAGGGTCATAAAGAACCATATGACGCCTTACTCAAGACGATGCCCGATGGCAGTCTAAAGTACAACCAGCCGGAACTAGCTAAGGTAGCTAAGGTGGCCGAGCAGGTAGAAACACTACAGAAACAATGGCAGGAAAAAGCAACGTTATGGGCGTCAGAAACGGACCCCTACCCGCCAGAAGTAACAAACGATGGGAAAGAGCTCAAAGCTCTAAGAGAATATACAAGCACGTACATACCCCCACATATAAGAACCGAACTCATTAAGACCCTGCACGAGTCCCCAGAATATAGACACGCAGGGGTGGACGAAATGGTTAGACGACTAGCTAAGGTGTTTGCAATACCACGCTTGCGAGCGAAGGTGCAGGAAATACTAGGCAACTGTTTAGCATGTCACCAGAACAAGCCTAAGAGACATAAGCCCTACGGCCTGTTACAACCCCTACAGCCACCATCTAGACTATGGATAAGCGTAACGATGGACTTCATAGTGAAGCTCCCGAGATCGTTAGAACCAGGATCAGCTCGATTTTGCGACACAATCCTAGTAATCGTAGACCGACTAACTAAGACAGCGAAATTTGTGCCCACAGAAGAGACTATTACGGCAGATGAATGCGCGTACGAGGTCACAAAGGCACTAGTGTCAGAGCATAGAATACCTGAAGAGTTTATCACCGATCGTGATAAACTGTTTACGTCTAAATACTAGAGCACATTCCTAGCAAAGTTAGGTGTCAAGAAGAAGCTTTCGACAAGCTTTCACCCGGAAACAGACGGCCAGACGGAACGAACGAACCAGACATTAGAACAGTATCTACGGATGTACGCCAACAAGTTGCAGGACAACTAGGTAGAACTGCTACTAACAGCGCAATTGGCCTATAACAGTACGAAATCAGCAACGACGAAGCATTCGCCGCACTACGCGAACTACGGATATGAGCCGACTGCTCACCGGGATCCAAAGGACATTGAAAGTATCGCGGTAGGAGCAGACGATAAAGCGAAGCTTATGCGAGAATTGCACGAAGAATTGAGCAAGAACATAGCTTAGCGAAACCTCACGATATCTAAGGCAGCGAATAAACTAAGGATTGAGGGACCAACCTTTAAGAAGGGGGACAAAGTTTTCTTGTCAAGACAAAACCTGAAAACTAAACGACCATGCAGAAAATTGGACAACCTCCGAATAGGACCATTCAAAATCCTAGAGGAAATAGGAAAAGTAAACTATAAGTTAAAACTCCCACAAGGCATGCGAATCCACCCTGTCTTTCACAAGAAACTCCTAGAACCAGCACCTCCAGATGCCGAGCTAGCAACGGACATAGAGCTCGAAGACGACGAGTACGAGGTCGAGGAAATCAAGGACCTGCGGAAAATCGGTAGTCAGTGGAAGTACTTGGTCAAGTGGCAAGGATGGCCCGAGAGCCATAACACTTGGGAACCTGAAGGAAATCTAACGAACTGCAAGTCACTGGTACGAGAATACCACCGGAAGCACCCGGAGAAGCGAGGGGCAGCCCCTCGAAGAGAAAGGAATAGTCAAAAGAAGGATCGTAGTAATCAGCCTGTAACCCGCCCAGATCAGCCGATGGTCCGGATAGCGATGGTTCGACAGCAGGAGGATCAGTACCAGGGGCCGAACTCCCCGCGACCTGCTCTTTTGCGCGCTCCAACTCTTTCAGCACCGCTAGATCGCGACGAGCAAACGAGTGCTCTTGCTCCTCAGCCTCTAGAAGCTCAACCTTTCTTTGAGCTAATTGCGCCTCTAATTGGGCAATCTCAAGACGCTTC
>NW_006912042.1:0-2062 GCF_000338995.1 Bipolaris sorokiniana ND90Pr
ACCTTAGCCTTCTTAACACGCTAGGAGCTACTACTTTCTTTAGACCTAATATGTTTCGAGAAACAACACTAGATCTATCTATCGCTACTCTGGATCTAGAAGACAAAGTACAAGACTGGCAAATTACAACGGAACCTGGATCTGATCACCACGGAATACTCTTCTCAATCCAGATAACAAAGGACCTAGTTAATAACCCTACTAGCCAAACAAGATACAATACAAAAAGGGCAGACTGGGACCTGTTTAGAGAGGAGTTGAGCAAAGCTATCCAGAGTAACGTAGTGCTACAATCCCTGGATCAGATTAACCAACCAAGGAAAGCAGATTCAAGAAATCTACTCCTAGGCCAAGACAACGAGCTTAAGCTGCAGCTAGAAGCAATTGGCACAGCGATTACTCTAGTAGTCCAACAAGCCGCAGATAAAGCTATTCCACAACTAAAGCTAGGGCCAAAAGCAAAGCCCTGGTGGAGCCAGGAGTTAACTAAGCTACGAAGAAACGTATCTCACTGCCAAAGGATATTCGTACAACAGCTACAAGCTACACCTATAGAGGAAGCCTATCTCTTTAAAAGAGACTTTCTCCTAGCGCGAAACACCTACCAAGCAGCAATTAGAAAAGCTAAAAGAGAGCATTGGAATAACTTCCTGGAAAAAGAAGACCCACAATCCATCTTTAAAGCTATGGACTATACCAAGGAAAAGAGAGTAGAAAGAATCCCTCCTATCCAAGGAGAGACGCTAGAAACCTCTTTTAAAGGAAAGTGCAAAGCCTTTCGAAAAGCACTATTCCCTCCACCCCCAAGTACAGTACCACCAAGCTTTAATAACTACCAAGAGAAAGAGTGGGAGTGGCCAGCGCTATCAATAACCGAACTAGAGCGAGCTTGTTCTAAGAAAGTTAAAAGTAGCTCACCAGGCCCAGACGCGCTATCACAGGAAATTATCACAGCCGCCTACCAAGCTCAGCCAAATACGTTCTTTAAAGCTTACTCTCTGCTATTTAACTACGGGTACCATCCAACCTGCTGGAGAAGAGCTACAGGAGCCATTCTAAAGAAGCCGTCTAAACCCGACTATTCTACCCCAAAGGCCTACAGAGTAATTACTCTACTAAGCTGCCTAGGGAAGGTAATAGAACGGATTATAGCTAAGAGACTCAGCTACCTAGCCGAGACTACCAACCTCCTACACGACTCGCAGATAGGAGGTAGACTAAAGAAATCAGCTATAGACGCAGCTCTCCTTCTTGTAGATCAAATCCAGCACCAAAAACAACGAGGCTACACAACATCAACAGTCTTTCTAGACGTTAAAGGAGCATTTGACCACGTATCGCACAACCAGTTCCTAAATACGCTGAAAAGACTACGCCTACCAACCAGCCTAATTACTTCGGCTAAGACCTTTCTATCTAATAGATCTTTAAGGCTCGCCTTTGACGGCCAAATAGAAGAGTTTAGCGAGATTAACGCGGGTATCCCACAAGGCAGCCCAGTCTCTCCAATCTTCTTTCTCATCTACATTAGAGATCTGTTCCCTCAAATAGATGGATTCCAGCTATCCTACATCGACGATATCTCTATTACAACCTCCTCAACGTCTATTAAGAAAAACGTTAAGATACTTCAACGGGAGGTTAAGAAGCTAGTTTCGAAAGGAAAAGAACTGGCTATCGAGTTCGATATAGCGAAGACAGAGCTAATCCATTTTACAAAATACAAAAAAAGAAAAGAAATACCTCTAGAGCTCCCTAGCAAGGAGAAAATCTACCACAAAGATACTATTAAGTGGCTAGGGGTACACCTCGACAACAAGCTATCCTTTCGAGGACACGTAGCTATCCGAGCCAGCCAAGCAAAAACAGCTTTTAATAGACTAGGGAGACTAGCTAATATAGACCGCGGGCTATCTCCATTTGCGATTAGACAACTATATCTAGCATGCGCTACTAGCATTGCAGACTATGGGTCGCCAATCTATTGGCGCAACCAGGGCTTTATTAAAGATCAGCTTCAACCACTGCACAACGCGGCTTGTAGAAAGGCACTAGGAGTGTT
>NW_006912043.1:0-2056 GCF_000338995.1 Bipolaris sorokiniana ND90Pr
GAGACATAAGCCCTACGGCCTGTTACAACCCTTACAGCCACCATCTAGACCATGGACAAGTGTAACGATGGACTTCATAGTGAAGCTCCCGAAATCGTTGGAACCAGGATCAGCTCGATTTTGCGACACAATACTAGTAATCGTGGACCGATTGACTAAGGCAGCAAAGTTTGTGCCCACGGAAGAGACTATTACGGCAGATGAATGCGCGTACGAAGTCACTAAGGCACTAGTGTCAGAGCATGGGATACCTGAAGAGTTCATCACCGATCGTGATAAACTATTTACGTCTAAATACTGGAGTACATTCCTGGCGAAGTTAGGTGTTAAGAAGAAGCTTTCGACAAGCTTTCATCCAGAAACAGACGGCCAGACGGAAAGAACGAACCAGACATTAGAGCAGTACTTACGGATGTACGCCAACAAATTGCAGGACAACTGGGTAGAGTTACTACCGACAGCGCAATTGGCCTACAACAGTACAAAATCAGCAACGACAAAGCATTCGCCGCACTACGCGAACTACGGATATGAGCCGACCGCTCACCGAGATCCGAAGGACATCGAAAGTATCGCGGTAGGAGCAGACGACAAGGCGAAGCTCATGCGAGAATTGCACGAAGAATTAAGCAAGAACATAGCTCAACGAAACCTCACGACATCTAAAGCAGCGAATAAACTAAGGATTGAGGGACCAATCTTTAAGAAGGGGGACAAAGTTTTCTTGTTAAGACAAAACCTGAAAACTAAACGACCATGCAGAAAACTGGACAACCTCCGAATAGGACCATTCGAAATCCTAGAGGAAATAGGAAAAGTAAACTACAAGTTGAAACTCCTACAAGGCATGCGAATCCACCCTGTCTTTCACAAGAAACTCCTGGAACCAGCACCTCCAGATGCCGAGCTAGCAACGGACATAGAGCTCGAAGACGACGAGTACGAGGTCGAAGAAATCAAGGACCTGCGGAAAATCGGTAGTCAGCGGAAGTACTTGGTCAAGTGGCAAGGATGGCCCGAGAGCCATAACACTTGGGAACCTGAAGGAAACCTGACGAACTGCAAGTCACTGGTACGTGAGTACCATCGGAAACATCCACGGAAGCGAGAATGGGATTCTCGTAAGAAAGGAAGAAGTCAAGGGACAAGGGATCATGAGAAGAAGAATAATCAGCCTGTAACCAGCCCGGGTCAGTCGAGGGTCCGGATAGCGATGGTCCGGTTGACAGAGGATCCGTACCAGGGGCTGAGCTCCCCTCGGCCTTTTCTTTTGCACGATCTTGGAACGCAAGAACGGCGAGATCGCGACGAGCGAGCAAGCGCTCGCGAGATTTCACCTCCAGAAGTTCACGACGAAGACGCGCGGCGTCCTCCTCAGCTCGAGCAACCTCAAGCTCCTTTTGCTCACGCTCTTGCTGAATTTTCTCCCACTCTTCCTCGGAAATAAATAAGCTACACTCAGCTTTTACAGAAATACAACCAGCGCAACGGCCAGTTGCAGTGTCCACGAAACAACGAAGGTTCTTCTCTTCACAACGAGAACAGCGATAAGAAGTCATCTCGTTCCCTTGCTCTATTACACGATCAGCACGGGAATAACGCTCTTCGTTCGACTTTTGAGCGCGAACACGGGTGCGGGAAGACGGGACCTTGGGCATGGTTAGGAAGGCTGGAGTCAGGAAGGAACGGTTACAATGGCCCGGGGCCTACCGACCTTATATGCAGCCAGCGATTCAACACGCGGCACGGCGAAACGATATTCCAGGGTATCGGGACGATAGCCCTAAGAAGGGAGGTAATGTTACAAGTAACAAGAAGGATTCTTTCCTTGACAAATGACGAGATGGCTGCGAGCCTAGGGACGTCCACGTCAAAAGGTAATGGACATTGCGGGGCTCGGAGTCACGTGATGTGCCATCCCGCCAAGGCTGGCCATCCGGGATGGCAGTGCATAAAGGGATGGCAGCGCCATCCCAGACCTCCCGCCAAGATGGGATGGACGGGATGGCAGGACTGGAAGCAATGAGGATATAAGGATGGATGGATTTCATTATTA
>NW_006912044.1:0-2050 GCF_000338995.1 Bipolaris sorokiniana ND90Pr
CACACCAACTTCGAGTTTTTCAGAATAGGTGTAATTTTAGCGAATTATATACAAATCCATCCCAAGAAATCGATTACAACTAGTGCCAACTCGTGCAGCCCACGCGCTATAGAGCTAGAAGCTGGTAAAGTAGCTAATCTGAACACGTCTCACTCACGAAAACAAAAACACACAGACCATCTAGTTGCTTACTAAGAAAAGAGCTTAGTAATAAAATGCCGCCAGACAGTGATACTATTGTAGTAAATACTCAAGAAAACAGACAGGAGAGCCTAGGGCCAGAGGCCCAAACTGATAGAGAAATGGAGATAGAGTCTACTCCAGCTACACCTACTCAAAACCAACAAACACCTAGCGTGTTTGAAATACCAATACTACCACCAAACAAACGATACGCCAACTTCTCACCAGAGAATACCTATAGAGGTAGAAATCCATACCAGAATACCTCTAGCCTAAAACCAATCGCCAAGAACTCTGAACAGGCAATCTATTGGGCTAGAGATCTAATCCTTCAAGCCTCCACAATGGAAGAATCCCACGTAGCCCAAAACAAGCTACTAGAGCTACTAGACGTCTTCAGAGACTATACTGAAACTGGCAGAGTAGCTAACCAAATTACGGAAAAGCTATCTGCCAAACTAGCTTACCACTCAGCTACGCTGGCAAATGCCTCCCAGCAGGCAACAAAGACGCTCAAACAAGCTACTACTATAGCTTCTAACAAGGCACAACCAATAGCTATACAAGTAGCTCAAAAACCAGCCCAAACCTCCTACGCTACAATTGCAGCAAACAACTCAAACCAGGCCTGGACAACAGTCCAACCAAAGAAGAAGCTAGCGCAACTAGCTAAAAAACCAGTATCTTACTACCAGACGCTAGTAACACTAGAAGAGGGCCAAATAACCAGCCCTCTACTAGTAAGAAATAAGATTAACCAAGCCTTCCAGAAGGTTGGCATCGCTGGCCCAGTTATCCAACAGGTAGCAACGAGTAAAAGAAACAACCTTATCCTTACGACCACCGAAGGATACTCAGGAGAATTTCTTCTAAAGCAAATCAATACTTGGCAAAACCAGCTGCCAATTAAGAAAGCCCAGCCTCTAGAGTCCTGGACTAAACTCGTGGTACACGGAGTACCAACAACCTTTGATGGAGCTGAAAACCTCCAGCTTCTCCACACAGAAATCCCAACGTATAACAAGAACCAAACTATCGTTGGGAACCCCTACTGGCTATCTAGAAGCTGGAAAAGCAAGCAAACAAGCTCTATTGTCATAGCTTTTAAATCCGAAGCAGAAGCGAAGAAGATTGGTAATAGAATAACAATACTTGGCCAATCGCTCCGGGTTGAGAAATACCGCCAAATCCCACCAACTGCTCAGTGCAGTAAGTGCCAAGGGTTCGGACACAACTTTAGCAGGTGTAGAAACCTAGCTAGCTGCCAGTTCTGTGCTGAAAACCACCTAACTACTCAGCACTTCTGTAGCATTTGCAAAGTAAAAGGAAAAGCTTGTAACCACACGCTCCCAAAATGCAAAAACTGCAAACAAACCCACTTTGCGAATAGCAAAGACTGCGAGGTCCTTCTAGCCATTAAATAATGATAGAAAACCTTAAAGTACTACAAGTAAACTTAAACAAAAGTATACAGGCTACAGAGTCAACGCTACAACTAGCAACTGAGCTAAAAGTTAATATTATTGCAATCCAAGAACCGTGGATTGCACCCTCTAGCAGCAATAGCTACGAAGCTCCAAGGTCAATAGCCCACCAAAGCTTCTACCAAATCTTTCCAAAAGCAGGTCCAAACCTCCGCCCAAGAGCTCTATTTTATATATCTAGATCTCTAACAGCAGAGGTTAGCCAGCTAGAAGAGATAGCTGATCCCGACGCTATTGCTATCACGATACAAGAAGGACGCTTAAGGTTCAATATCTACAACGTATACAACCAAAAAAACCATGAAAACATAAAAACCTTTCAAAGAATACTTGCAAACACCCGGCTACCAACATCTACTCTTCTACTAATGGACGCCAACGAG
>NW_006912045.1:0-2024 GCF_000338995.1 Bipolaris sorokiniana ND90Pr
TCCCCCACCTACACCAAAGTGATAGCACTACGTAGATACTTGCGGGCCTAGCCTGCACGTCTTATATAGCCCACCGGCTGAGACAGGACGTAAAACCAAAATAATAATAATAATAATAATAGATAGCCTCTTATCAGAATATAGAAAAGACTAATAGTATATATACCTTAACGTGTTTCACCAGTGTGCGCCCCACCCCAGTGTGCGCCCCACGAAATCCTAGTACCTCACCTTCGTAATAGTACTACGCAACACCACCATAATATTTTTATTAAGTAGAGCAGGATATTATTCTTCAGATACGTCGCTATCCTCTGTATCCTCTAATTCTACTTGGCACGTGCGAGAATTGTGTCCAACTTGGCTGCAACGTCCGCAGCGCCGTTCACTGCGTACCCTCTTCGCGGGCGTTACACCCTCATTACAGCTACCACCCTCTACCTTAGCTATCTGATTAGCTATCTGGCTAACTGTCTGGGACCCCTCCGGCTGTACGTAGCGCCTCTTACGAGTTTTTCGCTTTGTTACTTCACTAATCGTAGCTTCAAGGCGATCAAGTTTCTCGTGCATAAGCACCATATTATGAGCTATCTGCTGAGCTCCCTTACTTAACTGCTGCATCTGCTCCTTAAGAGAAGTTGTAGGAGACCCTTGCTGGATTTGCATGCGGTTTCGAATAAGCGTAGCCTGCGCCTCCATTTCGCGCGCGTTGCGTGGCGTTTTCGGCTCCCAGGTAGTGGTCTCTTGCGCTGGTGGAGTCGGCGTACGCAGCACGACGTCAAGCTGTAATAAAACAACGTGATAATCGTGTGGAGTAAGCCCAGCACCTCGAAACCCTCCGCGGATATTCTCTGGTGTAATAGCCTTATGATAGGCCGTTTTGAACGCTGGTAGGAAGGTTTCTTTGCTGATGTGATAGATGCGATTGCGTGCTAAGACTGAGATAGCATCACCATACGCGCGCTTCAACGGCGAGAAGCAGCCCACATCAAGAGGCTGTAAGAGGTGCGACGAGTGGGGAGGCATACAGAGGAGGATTATCTTCATCTCTTCGCAGAGATCTCGGAAATCCACCGAGCAGTGGCTCTCATGGCCGTCAATAATGAGCAGCCTATGCGTCCCTACAGGCCGCGCATGGGAATCGAAGTGACGAAGCCAGTCAAGCGCTAGATCGTTGTTCGTCCAGCCAGTAGGACTAACTTGTATTACCCAGTCGCGTGGCAGATCCTCCGTGAACCAGGTAGAGATCAGAACCTTGCCTGCGAAGATGAGAAACGCTGGGATACGCTTGCCTGTTGCGCCAACGCCCTGTATCAGCGTAACCCACTCACGATTACCTGGCTGGATCTGCTTTGTTCTTCCTGGTTTGTCTGAGCCCGTGATAACTGACTGTGATAAAATCTTGCCCATAATAAAGCCAGTCTCATCAAAGTTGTAGATATCTTCGTCCACGATACCGTACTTCGCCTTCGTATTCTGAACCAGCTCGAACCAGCCCTTAATAAGCGCTGGATCTTCGCAGGCAGCTCGCTGACGATCATATGGACGACTCCGGCGCGTACGCAGCTCAGGATTGCGCTGGACAAACCTATCAACCCAGTTCTTGCCAACCTCCTCTCCACCGCGCTCTCGGAGCAGTCTATTAGCCATATCTCGCACGTCGTCTCTCCCACAGGGTAGTCCTCGCTCAGCCTCAACTATTACACGTTGAGTAATGGCCTCCTCTTCTAGTTTTGTTAGGCGCTTAGTTGGTGGTTCGTAGTCGCGTCGACAGGGCTTTCCATTACGTCGCCTTTGTATCGTCCGTCTTGGCACACTATAGATTAATTCAGCGCGCCTTAGGCTTAAGTTTTCGCGTTTTTGGAGATCAGAGATAGCAATAGTAACGTCAGCTTCAGTATAGGTCTTAGGAGTTTGGCGTTGTTGAGACATCACGCGTTATTATTGCGAAGTGAGGTACTAGGATTTCGTGGGGCGCACACTGGGTGGGGCGCACACTGTGAAACACGTTACCTCCTTTTTTT
>NW_006912046.1:0-2016 GCF_000338995.1 Bipolaris sorokiniana ND90Pr
AAAGTGGTTAGTACTTATAACCACCACGCTAGCTAGTCGACTACGACGATGTAGCTCGCCTGCCTCGCCTGGCTGCCACTTAATAGCTTAAATGTTTGCTTGTGCAAGCCGTACGAGCATATCCTCAATTAACGCCCGAAATGGGACGACGAGAATCGTCACGCTCAGCCGATCTATCTGCTGGCTATAATTAAGGATAGCAGCTGTAAAAGGTAGAAGTGTTTTACCTCCCCCTGTAGGTAGAACGACGATAAGAGGACTCACGCCTTGTACGACGGCGTCTAGCCCTCACTTCTGATCTGGCGATCTATAGGTAACTGGCTGATTAGTAGAGATACATAGTACCTGGCGAATAGCATCTATAAGCTGCTTCTCTGTCGTTGTACGCGTGTTGGCCTAGTACGCCTGCGTCAGCTTAGCTCTCTTTGCTGCTAGCTGCTGCGTAGTCTCGTGCTTGGGCTGAGGCTGGAGCTGCGGCTGTAGCCGTGTCGAGTAGTCTGGGCAGCTTAGTGCCTGTTTTCGCTTTCTCTCTTGCTCTCCTACCAACCCTACGCCTTCTGCTGCCTTTACTAATAGCCTAAGGAACGCGTACCACGCTAAGCTTAGCGTACGAAATACGTCAATCAATCGTGGATTTAGCCCTTAAACGATATCTGCTTACACTGCGTACGCTACTATACCTATCGCTATAGATCGCCCGTTCTGCAGCTCTAGTAGATCTTCTCCATCTTCATCTTCGTCCGAGCTAACGTCTCCATTACCACTAGCACCAGCAGCTCTAGATCGCCCGTCTAGCTGCTTATTATAGCCTGCAGCAAAGCGCTCCCCTACTACCTCTCGCCTAATCCTAACAGCTACTTACTGATACTCAGCTATTATTAGCCGCGATCCTAGCCGCTCTGCTGTCTCTACCGTCATCGTACGTATAAGCCGATCTGTATCCTACGGCCCGCTGTCGTTCGCCCACAGATAGTCACTTACTGACGCAGTAGCTGCTTTACCCTAGCTACTAAGGAGCATCGCGCGTACGGGCCGTAGATAGAGCAGATACGCCGTGACTAGCTGGCCCACTGCCTTAGGCAGAAACCGCGCGACTACCTTAGGCTTATCCCACTGCGATTGCGTCTTGTGATAGCGAGTAATTACTACGACTTGGCCGTCCATAACGTAGAGATTGCGGTCTTATAGCACGCCGTTGCGCCAGCGTACGGAGAGCAGCTCTAGCCCACGAGCTAGCTGCCCGCCTGTAATATAGACAGCTAAACAAAGTAGCTTAAGAAAACGATCCGTCTATTTAAGATAATGTTGGACAGCTCAGGGTCTCCACTCCATGCTCTAATCTGGTAGATAGCTACTGCTTGTTGGCAGCTGCTCTGGCTGCTCTGGCTGCTCTAGCTACTCTAGCTGCTCTCGCTGCAGTCCCACGCGCTGTTGATAGAGCTTCTGCGCCCCAGCTACTCTAGCCAATCAATCTAGCACCCACGCTTGCCCTTGCTGTAGCTGTGATGGTGACAAGTAGCACACCCCACGCTGCCGGATAGAAACGTCGTCTTGTATCTTAGCTAGCCTAGTCGTCGGCCAATCCTCGTGCTCGCTCATCCACAGCAGCTCTTCCCACAGCACCCGTTCTGCCTTAGCGACGACGCCCTACGCAAGCTCGCGGAACTGCTATAGTACGATAGGCCGGCCTTTAATATAGAACGTCTGTCGATCTGTAGACTACCACATGCTGCCAGCGATAGTGCTAGGCGTACGCAGGGCAATAAACTTAGCGTATGCTAGTAAACTTAGCATAGTACTCATCGGGCTATACGAGCCGTCTACTAGATAGCGAGCACGCTGCTTAAGAAAGCTACTCGTCTCAGCAGCACCTTGTTCAGCCCGCTCATCTGCTAGTAGAAAGAACTCTATCGCTAATACGCGTACGCAGTAGACAAGAGAGCTAAGCATAGACGAGAACTTAGCAGCTGTACGTAGACGGCTGGTCTCTAGATGGATACTAAGAGCAGCAAGAAA
>NW_006912047.1:0-2014 GCF_000338995.1 Bipolaris sorokiniana ND90Pr
CTATGCATTCTTCGGCGGAATCGTGCTATGGTAGTACTCGTCTACCCTTCTAGCTTTCCGTCGCTGTTCCTTGTGGAATTGGCAATTGATCGTGCACTTAATCCAGCACAACTCTTCGTGAGCTTCCTTTTCTCCGGGCTGGTGCATGTGGCAATGCTGTACGCGACACTCGTTATGCCATAAATTGGTATGGCAGCAATCGTCCTCGTTGTCTCTGGTTTCTTCTCGCTTCCTCAAGTGGTAATCACACTGTCTTGGGCAGTCGACCCAACATAGGTGCTCGTGTTGCTCCATCCGTTCCTTGAACGTCCGAGGTGTCTCCTCGTCATCAGGTTCCTTGAACCTGGGTTGTTCCTGGGCAGCCCTGCAGGCAATCTCATCTGCTCGGGGTCCCGAGATTGTGACTCTTCTATTGCAGTCGCAATCGTTGGCTTGGTGCGTGGTTAGTCCGCAGATCCAGCACTGTTGATTTCTTAGGCGGCGTAGTACTTCGGCCCCTTCAATCTGCCAATCCGTTGGTAGTGGTGCGTCCCACTTGAAGTCTTGGAGTCCTATTGCCTCTTGTACTAGCTCAAACGCCTCGTCGGTGGCTTGTCTTGCTTCTTCGTACAGGTCTAGGTCGCTGAGGGTTTCATCTGGCTCCTCAGTTGGGTATGGTGTTGGTATCCGAATCATCCCAATCTTGACCGCTCCTTGTCTGACTTCGTTTTTTGGGCAATCTCTGCGGAAGTGTCCTACTTCACCGCATCGGAGACATGCCTTGCTGTCATAACGCTTCTTGCGTTCTTCCGTGGAGAGTCCGTCATTATACTGTCCTCGGGGTTTCTTATTCTTGTCCTTGGACTTGTCTTGTACCTTACCGGTCATGATGGTGTCGCCATCTTTGTCGAACCGGCTACGCTGCCTCCTTGTGTTGGCCACCGTGGGTTGAAATTGTTTCTTTTGTCGGTTTCTTTCCCACAGCCTATTATCAATGCGTGTCGCTAACTCGATCAGCGCATGAAGCGTGTTTGGTTTGTCGTGATGTACAAGTCCGTCTTTGACATTTTCCTTCAGACCTGCTTCGAACACCGTTCGAAGTGCTGCGTCGTCCCAGTCGATTCGTGCCTGTAGCTGCTTGAACTCGGCTGTGTACGCTGATACTGAACTGGTCTGCTTCAGGCGAGTTATCGCTTTCTCTGCCTGGTTCTGAGCATCCACTTCCCCAAAGATGTGTCCCATCTCTTTCTTGAACTCGGCCCAACTAGTGAACAAGGCGCGCGTCTCGTCCTTCGTTCCTCTGTTCTCGATATTTGATAGATAGTCCTCCACGTATGGCTGCATCCAGCTTGACGCTCGTCCTTTCATGTGGGTGCTGGCCATGAGGATCTTTTCCTGGTCGTTGGGTACTTCGTTGAATTCGCAGTATAAGTCGATGTTGGTAAGGAATGTCCGCAACTCGGTGCGACTTCCATCGTACTTTTCTGGGGTTGCCATTTTTGGCTTCTTGAGTGGTTTCTCGTTCGGGGTGGCCATTAGTTGGCCCATGAGTTGGTTAATCGTATTCTGCAACTCAGCCATCTGCCTTGCTTGGGCTTGGCTCTCGCGTCTAAGATTGACGAGTTCGTACTCGGGGCTCCCTGCCGCCGGCTCGTTATTTCCCCCTTGGGTACTACCAGTCATGTTGACATCTCCCTCAGGCGCCGGGCCTGGGATGTTAACGTATTCGCTTGAATTTCCTGACATGGTTCAATCTTATTCGGACGCTGCTGGTTAATCCTCCTTCCACTGGATCCGTGGGTGGTCAAAGTGTTACACGGGGTAAGGGTCTATACTTCTCTATCCTGGTCCGCACTAAGGCAGGTGAGTATTACGTTAGTGTTCCGTGAGGCTTGTCTGGCGATGCAGTGGAGTTGGCGTGCTTAAGGAGGGTTTGACAAGACTAATCTATTTGATAGACTAACTTGTGACAATCTTGTTAAGTAAAGATACTAGTAAGAAAGTACAAATTTGAGTTGACCACAACGAGAGTAAT
>NW_006912048.1:0-2011 GCF_000338995.1 Bipolaris sorokiniana ND90Pr
ATAACTAAGTACAGACTTCTCTTATACCTGCTCGCTTCTGATCACGTGTCCGTACAGAAGGTATATCACGTGGTCGAAGATCACGTGATCCTCTTCAGTAGAGATCACGGGCGCAGCCCTTTACAATACTCCCCTCCTCCACTCGTACGGACATGTTTGCGTTTGTTTGTTTTCCTAGGAGCACGCGGCTGCCTAACTTGCGGTGGAGCAGCGGCGTTTGTTTGCTCTAGTGAAGGAGGATTTCCACGAGAGCAAACGCTCCCTCCGTACGATATGTAGAGCTGCCGTCTCTCTCCTTCAGCTTTTTCTTCCTTTGTGTTAAATCAATTTGACTCCACTACTACACAGATTTCTTCTTTTCTTTCTGACCACACTCGTACGATGCCGCCGAAAGCGCAACCACCCCCTCGCGGTGTTTGGGCCAACGCAAACACCAACAGTTTGCAGTTTTGCACTGACGGTGGCCCCAATGACACTATTAACAACGTGGCTAACCAAATCTTCGACGCTGCCCACCAGGCTCTGACTCGTACGACGCTAGGCGCTGTACTGCCAACTTTCAACATGCTAGGCGCTGTCAACCTGAACGAGTATCGTGTCTAGTTTATCTTCGATCAGCGCGTCGCAGATGAGCTGCGCCGTGTTTATGCGGTTGCCCCTGTACGTAATACTTTTCTAACTTCTTGTACGGCTGGTGTTAACTTGCGTAGGAGGACATTCGCCGTGTTTTTGACTACTTCTGTCGCCCTCGCGGCAACAGTCCGTACGATGCTGTCTTCGGTCCGGGCCCTCGCGACTACTCGCCTGTGATCGCACGTACGACTATCACTGCTCGGCAGATTCTCACTGGCCGTCCGTCCTACCTCAAGGCCTTTGTTGTGTATAGCCGCGGCGCTCTCAACGCGGCTTTTTGTACGAATAATTGCGCCGCTGTTCTGCGAGGCGAGAAGGAGTTTACCGCATTCGCTGGCTGCGTGTCCATCGCCGGTGAGTGGGGTGGAGCCTGCTCTAACTGCGTCTGGCAAGACCATGGAGCTCGTTGCAGTGTCACTTAGCAGGCAGTCTCTCGTATAGGAGGTGGGCGCAAGAGGCTCCCTGACGGTCCTAGCAGTGGCAACCAGCGTGGTCGTCCGGCTGCGGGTGGTGCCGAGAACCCCCTGCTCGTGGAGTAGGTGGGCCTGCCTTCGCCAGTTTCTTCTGAGTCGTCCGTTAGGTTGTCGTCCAGGTTGGGTGTGGGACAACCATGACTGTAGGGCCGTAGTGTTAGCGAGATGGGCGGCGGGCTCCCATGTGGGCTCGTCGTAGCCCACCCAATGAACAAGGTATTCTATTTGCCTGCGCCTTATTCTCTCGTCCGTGATGTCTCGTACTGTCCACTCTAAGTGTTCCTCATTGTTTTCGTTATCTTGTACGACTGTAGCAGTTGGGTTGGTGTCGTCCGTCTGCTGCGATGGGAATGGGTCGTTAGCCGCCGGACGGAGCTTGTCTACATGGTAAGTCTTTGTTTCCCATGGCACGGCTAATTCCACCCAGTAAGGGTCTCGTACGCGAGCAACCTGGAACTTGGCGCTTTTCCAATCAAGTTTCTTACTACTTCTAGCCGTACGTACATCGCGTAAGTCTAGCCATACCCAGTCTCCTACGCGGTAGGTGGGCGCTGGTCTGCGGGACTTGTTAGCTTGTCGTTCTTGTTCTTGTTGGGCGTAGGTCATGGCAGATATAGCCCAGTTAGCAGCATCACTAATCGTCCGGACAATCTCCTTTGCAGCTTCTCCTACTTCGTCGGCTTGCGTGACCGTTTGGGGCTGGGGGAAAGGAGTGTTATGGTAACCATGGTGCAGGAAGAAAGGTGAAACTCCTATTGTCGTGTTCGTACGGGAGTTGAGCATAAGTTCTAAAAGGGGGCAGAGTTGTGCCCAGTTGTCTTGATCGTAGTTGCAGAAGATCCGTACGACTGCTTCTATATCGCTATTAGCGCGCTCTGTTGTTCCGTCCGTCTGTGGGTGATAGG